>NW_020864430.1:0-176135 GCF_003713205.1 Coffea eugenioides | reverse complement strand
AAGTATAAACTTAGGATGTAGAAATTTTGATAATTGAACCCTTGCGAGATTGGTATATTGGTAGGCGTTTAAATCTCATTTGGAATAATTCTTGGAATTAAGTTAGAATTGAGGACTCGAGTAGAAATTAGGAGAAAATGTGAAAAGACCGAAATACCCTCCACTACTTCGAAAATATCCATGCAACCACCAAACACTTTCTCGGACAAATTCTATATAACATAGCCATTTCCTTCGGCCGGATGCAATCTTCACCATTTCCACACTCAACATTCTCCCTACCGCGTACCATTTCACTCTCCACCCTCTCACCTCGCACCATCACTCCACCTCACCTCTTGATCATCGAAGAAAAGGAGAGAGAGAGAGAGCCGTAGCCTTAGTATCATCGACGAGAGAGCGAGCTGCAACCCGCGAGCTGCAACATTCCAGTTCTGACCGAGAGAGTGAGCTGCACCATTACCCTCATTCCAACCACGAGCTGACCATTTTCTTCTGTTTCTTCAACCCCCACCAGCGGCAACCAGTTCACCAGTTCCAACCACCAACTCCACCGCCTGCAACAGCTGCAACTACTGCAACTAGAACCAGCACTTCAGGCCTTGCGCGTGAGCCGAGAGGAAAGAAAGAAAATTCAGTGTACTGTCGAGGGAGCTGGGAGTCTAGCTGAGGTAATTTCTGAGCTAGACTAAGTTAATTAGAGGTAGATGATAGTGTTTAAGAGCTTGCATGTGAGATTTGTGCGTTTGGATGAGAGATTTAGGAACAGAAAATTCTGATGCGCGAGGGAATGGGTTTTGCCAAGAGCTGAAATGATAATGTAGCATTAACCTTGTTTATTTCTTGACAATCTGAGCTTGCATTGGTGATTAACCAACTAACCACTAGATGATTAAACTGGTTACAGACTTGCATGTTGGATTTGTGCATTCGGACGAGTAGTTTAGGAAAAAGAAAATCTGATGTGCGCAAGAATAGGTTTGCCGAGAACTGATTAGGAATAACGCAACTTTATTTGGCTTAATCGTGATGTTCTGAGATTATAGCTGTGATTGGCTAGTTAATAACAAGATAATTAAGTCCTGCATGAGGCTAATTAGCTCGGCTAAACAAGCAAAATAAAATGAAACAGAAAAGTTATGCATGCAACTTCATCCGAGACCAGCTGGATGAATTTCTGGATTTTTGGAATGATTGTAGTCGTTAACCGAATCTGATTTTGAACTAGATATGTTAATTAACAAGCTAAATGTTTGCATGTCAAATTGGAGTATTTAAAACGCTGTTTTAGCCAAGGAAAAATTGGACTTAAGACTAAGGAGCTGTTGGAATTTTTTTTGTAATCCGAGAAACTTGAGTTGGAAATTTTAGATGATTAGAGTGTTGTTTGCATCTGATTTTTTTTTTCTGGAAATGTTAATAAGCTAGCTTAGTGTTTGCATGTCGAATTTGAACACTTAACACACTGTTTTGGCCGAGGAAAAGTTGGAGTTAAGAACACCTAAGTGCTGGAACATTTTTGATAGCCGAGAGGTGAGCAAGAGTTTTTCAGTTTATTCCTGGAACTGCAGGATGTTTTGGAATATTTTCCTTGGAGCATAATACTAAAAAATGCAAGAGAAATGTGTGTTCAAACTTCGGAATCTGCTTAGCTACGAAACACTTGACGTGTTGGAAATTTTGGTTGGAAATGTTTAAGCATAGTGCTGGAAACTTTTCAGTTTAAACAAGAGTGGAAGAAAGGAGTTTCTCAGATTTCTTTTGCGAATTTTTGGTTCTAAAAGTTGCTGTTTTGAATTGTTAGCTATATTGCTACAAGAAATAATTATTGGATGCTAAGGGCTAATGATTGATGAAGCCCTTGGCTATTTGAATAATTTTTACAAGCATTTCAGTTTTGATGAAATTAACTGCTGGAGTTACTTGTTATTATTTATACTTGGTTGAAAAAAAAGAAAAAAAAACCCTTGCGGTTTAGTCGATGGAATTTCTTGGAAGCCTTGAATTTACTGTGTTTAAAAGCGATCTGATATGAGCTTGTTGAAACCAAGAGCTAAGGATTGACGAAGCCTTGGTCAGTTGTTTAATTTTTGAATAGAAATGAATCTATTGAAACCTAGGGCTAATGATTGACGAAGCCCTAGTAAGATTGCTGTTTGAATTATGAGTTGGCTATATTGACAAATCTGAAATAATATGTGCTTGTGAATCGGAATCGTAAGAAATCCGTTTTGGTCCTGTGAACTTGAGAAAGTTTTAAGCAAGCTATTTAAATATATCTTCACCCTAGTATTGAACGATAAAACTTAGTATTGTACGTTAACGTTCAAAATTCTTGTGGAGGGATTTTCTAAACTTTGCCGACTTGATATTTCTTTCTTTAACTCGAACTAACCCTATTATTTTTAGAAAATAATTTCACTAGTTTCTAAAACCCTAAGTCTTGCTTTATTTCCGTTTCTTTTCTTAAAAAAAAAAAACTTGTTTCCGCCTAGTTGTCTAGAGGAAAACTTGCTCGGCAAGAAACTTATTCAAGTAAAGTAGTTTTAATTGCATGTTGAGAAAGAAAAGTATTTTTTTTGGAAACTATACAAAATATTTTATTACTTTTACCAGTTTTAATATTAAGTGGATTGTCGATTTATTTCGAGAAAATAAACTAGTAATATACTAGATAATCTTTTATATGTATAAGCCTAGGACTTGAATAGAAAACTTATAGTTTAACACTTGGTTTTCTAGGATTTAGCGAGGATGCGGATTTCGATTTCCAACTTGAGATCTGAACTTCACTCTTGGTGAGTGTCCCTACTTGTTTTATGACTATTTGATTAAAGTGCTTTCTTGACTTGATATATGATAATTGCAAAGTGGTTTTTGATCCATCGAAGTGAGCAGTGTGTACCTTATCACACTAGCCTTTCGAGTGGTGACTTGTGTGAAATATTTTCGTGAATATCTCAAGTGTTGTGACGTCGTTGGGTGAATCCCTCGACTAGTTTATCCAAAGGGTATACTCGAGTATTACCGCTTTCTTATTTGGTGTGCGGGCCCGGGACAAGGGTATGATTGGTGTCGGAGTTAAGAAAAAGAAAAAGATCTACATGGACCGTAAGTAGTGAGAGTTGACTGAATGTCGACTATGGTAAATTTTGATCAAGCGTGGAGAATGGCTCCTGAGAGCCCATGTATCCTACCTTGTGCTGTTATACGCTTTCCTATTTGTTTACTTCAGTTGAAATTAATACGTTTTATTTGTTTTATTTGATTGCATGTTTTTGGGCACCACGGAGCTTTAGCTCACCCCACGTTTATTTGTTTTCCTTGACAGGTCTTGACGTTGGAGAAATCTGAGCCTACTTATATTTGCTTATGAATGTATTTGAACCTTGTGACTTTGATTTGCAGTTCGTAATGTAATTCGAATAAAACAATGTACTTTTGTCTTGGGTTACCACTTGAAGCTGGAAAAGTGTAAACCCTAATTTTGATATTTGGCTCATATGTAAATATTTACGTCGTATGAATATATACTTTTGAAGTTGTTTGAATTTACTACTTGGTTGTAACGCGTGAGGTATTTAAGAGCCGTCGATTGGCTATCTTCAATTGCTGTTATCTCTGAAGTTACTGTGGTTTTAGCAATTGATCTATTTTTGGGAGATCGTTATTGTAATAGTTAGGTTAATCTTCGGAAGGATTTGGGTGAGATTGTTTGCGTGAGTGTAACAGCCCCACTTTCCCCTAAGGCGAACCAAAGGGGTTAGCGGACTGCCTGCCCAGCTCTCGCCAGGACTACGGATCAGATTAGAGCTATCTATTGCGATCCGGAACTTACAAACGAGCGTAAACAGGTCAAAATGGTAAAATAACCCAAAATAAAAAATGAAATCCGGAGTCGGTCATGAATAGTGACCGACCCGTCAGAACCCAACCGAAAGAGCACGCAACCATTCACATCTGAACTTTAGCGTTTACAAATCAAAATGACATACAAAAGTTTTCAAAAGTTAATATATACACACGGTTTGCCAAATCAAAAGAGAAAATGCCCCAAAAGTACACTTAGGGTTTTAATACATGAGCTATACAAAAGATGTGTTCAACTAGCTCAATTTGGCAGCCATTTGTCAAATCCAGACCAAAAGGGTTTATTTTCCTGTAAGGAAAACAAAAGGAACGGAAAGGGGTGAGCTTGCGCTCAATGAGGTACCAAACAGATAGCATTAAAATCATGGCATTTCACATTTAACAAATCAGATACACATGTCAGATGTAAAGCAAAGGAACCAATGATTCAAATCAGAAGGATACGGGTGGCTCTCAGGAGCCAAATTTCCAGCGCAATACTTGATCCAAACCGGTTGACTCTCCGTCAACGTATATAGAACCAACGCGTCCGTAGACCCCTCTTATCACCGAATTCCGTCCACCAAACACCCCTTTACCGGGCCCGCTCACCTCAAACGAACAAAATGGTAATACTCGAGTATACCGGAATCAAGGGTCTCAATACCCAAAATCCCCGAACAGACTACCGTGGTTCGTTATCTAATCGTCCAGGCCCTTGCCGGCCCGACTCGAATAACTTAGCCACAGGATTGAGCTCATAGGTCATAGAAATCCGAACAGATGCAGACACAGATAACGGATTCAGATACAGATACAAAATAGCAGATTCAGATAGCAGATTCAGATAGGCACTCAAAATTGGCATATGAACAGAGTTGGCATATGGTACAGACAAGGAACGAGTTGGTGATAAAGTACATCCTTCGTCTCAAACAAAATTAATAAACAATATTGCAGAGCAGAAATCAAGCTTAAACAGCAATGGAGGGAGTGGTAGCACCAACCGGGACGGCTTAACTTCAAAATGTTTTCACTTCAGATGGCCTAATCGCCAAGATAACCACTAAAATAACAAAATAACCAATTGAAGGTTTTACTTCCAGAATCGAGTAAAATAGAATGCAACATGTGAGGCTCGGACTAACGTTCGTAGCCTTGCCAATAAATACTAGTAGCAGAATGAAAAAACGATTCCCTTTGGAAACGAAAAGGTACGCATGAAGACCTAGGCACAAACAACCCAAAAGACCCTTTCATTCTACCAAAAAGGCAAATCCCAACTTGAAAAGAAACCATAACGGCCCTAGAAAATCGGGCAGCACTTCCCTAATTTCTTACAATTTCAGCCATTAGCGCTTCATTATTTCCTCAAATCAGCCGCCAAATTTCACACCAAATGTCATCTCATTTCCCAAAAGCCGACGGGCTCAAGTGGTACAAGTAGCAAAAGTTAAGCTAGGAAACAACCAAAATGAAAGCAAGCCTAAAGAGAGACTCGACGACGAGTCATAAAACAATGCTGAACACAACCCCAATAGGGTCTCATATGCATAAATAAGCATGATAGCAAACCAGAATTAGAAAGAGCATTAGTCTTGGCCCCAAATAGAAAAACTGTTTTGCCCTTATTTTGCGGTAATGGCGTCAAATTCACCACGATTATCGGATGGGGGTGTAAGACCCACCGTTTCGAAGCCAAGAAACAGAGCTACAACAATGTAGAAGGTCACTCAATCCAGTTCCTAACACAACTAGGTCAAATATGCAAAATACTATACCAGAATTCCCAAAACAGGTTTGCAAATCACACAAAACTGTAATTACTATAACTCAGTCTATACAAGTCCAAATGCCGAAATTCCAAAGGTATATGATAGCTAAGACATCCAGTAACATTTCATCAGAAGACACCAACTTCAAAATCCAAACCAAATCCAGTCAAAATAGGCAATTACTATCGCAGTTCCGCACATTCTGTTCACCAAAAACAGCAACAGTAAAAACGGTATAACTCTCTCTATACAACTCCAAATGCCCTGAAATTTTGCAGGCACTTCATACTCACCAATACCTACAACTTTCATGTTTTGAGAAAAGTCCAATTCGGCCGTTAGCTATGACCTAAAATTTCGGACAGAATAGGGGTTCATGAACCCTAACTTTTCACAATTCACTTCAAATCCAAAATTGGTTGCATTTATCACTTCACACGCACTAGAGTCAAAGCCCCTTATACCGAAGCATCAAAACAACCATCCATCAAAATAATATGAAACCAGAAACGATTCATTCATAAATGTGATAAGACTTCACATAAATCGAATTGGCAGAACTCAAGAAATAAATCATATTATCCACACTCAAGCCACTTCAAGCATACTATAAACCATCATTAGGTGGTAGTAGAGGTTCAGCATCACTTACAAGTATCAAGAGATGTATAGAGGTTTTTTGGCCACCTTAAGAGCTTCAAACAAACTTCACTAATACCGCTTACTATGCTAGAGGAAAGATTTGTATGGAGTAAAAACTAAGTTAAACACTTGATTTGTGGATTTGGACAAGTTGGAAGCTTGAATGTTGAAGAATTTTCTTCCTTCTTGCAAGTGAAGAGGTTCGGGCCACAATGAAAGAAAAATGTGAATTTTTGTGATTTTTTGGATATAAATCCTTTGGTCAAAGTCAAAAATGGGAATGAGTATTTTCTTTAAGTCAAGCTCCAATGATCTTGTGACAGCTGTCACTCATCATAAATGCATTCCTATCCTTTCTTTTTTCTCTTCTCTCATGCAATCAATCTCACTCTCTACTTATCTCTTAACACCCGATAAATTTTTCACAGTATCCGAAACTTAACCTTATTGGCCGAATTTTTTCGAACTTTTCGCACTACTGGGTCCCACGTCCATTATATATTCTTAATTTTCTAAAAACTCACCAATACTAGGAAAATTATCTAAAAACTATAATTACGCATAAAATCTACCAGAAAAAGATTTCTAAGCCCGAGAATGCAGAAAACATGCAATTAAGGGGAAATAAACCCTAGGAAAATAACTAGGGTTTTACGGGTTCTCACACTCTCTCCCCCTTAAAAGAATTTCATCCTCGAAATTCCTTATCATATATACAGCCAGTTAAGTCAAGTACAACCATAAACGATCCACCGAGAAATGGCCTTTCTAGTTCACCAAATCCTTTCTAACCTAGGCCCTCATATCTTTCGTATCCGGGCGCAAGAATCCCATCTAAGATAATTCACAACTCGAGCCGGCCGGTCCCAAGAGTAAACCATCCTTATTAAAGATTCCTACCCGACATACATACCTAGCTTCCTCGAGTCCTATGATAATGATTCGTACACTTATCACATGCCCGGTTCATAACTTACGCTCAAATGAGCACTTAGACATATTCATAAAATTAGGGCCACAACACCACTTGGCCCAGTCTCACTCCGCGCAGAGACCACGCGAAGTGGCTCTGATACCAATTGTAACAGCCTCACTTTCCCCTAAGGCGAACCAAAGGGGTTAGAGGACTGCCTGCCCAGCTCTCGCCAGGACTACGGATCAGATTAGAGCTATCTATTGCGATCCGGAACTTACAAACGAGCGTAAACAGGTCAAAATGGTAAAATAACCCAAAATAAAAAAATGAAATCCGAAGTCGGCCATGAATAGTGACCGACCCGTCAGAACCCAACCGAAATAGCCAACAAACATTCACATCTGAACTTTAGCGTTTACAAATCAAAATGACATACAAAAGTTTTCAAAAGTTAATATATACACACGGTTTGCCAAATCAAAAGAGAAAATGCCCCAAAAGTACACTTAGGGTTTTAATACATGAGCTATACAAAAGATGTGTTCAACTAGCTCAATTTGGCAGCCATTTGTCAAATCCAGACCAAAAGGGTTTATTTTCCTGTAAGGAAAACAAAAGGAACGGAAAGGGGTGAGCTTGCGCTCAATGAGGTACCAAACAGATAGCATTAAAATCATGGCATTTCACATTTAACAAATCAGATACACATGTCAGATGTAAAGCAAAGGAACCAATGATTCAAATCAGAAGGATAACGGGTGGCTCTCATGGAGCAAATTTTCCAGCGCAATACTTGATCCAAACCGGTTGAGCTTCCGTCACGTATATAGAACCAACGCGTCCGTAGACGCCCTCTTATCGACGAATTCCGTCCACCAACACCCCTTTACGGGCCCTCGCTCACGCTCAAACGAACCAAAATGTATACTCGAAGTATACCGGATCAAGGGTCTCAATACCCAAAATCCTCGAACAGACTACCGTGGTTCGTTATCTAATCGTCCAGGCCCTTGCCGGCCCGACTCGAATAACTTAGCCACAGGATTGAGCTCATAGGTCATAGAAATCCGAACAGATGCAGACACAGATAACAGATTCAAATTTTGCATAGTAAATTGGCATATGAACAGACTAGAGAACGAGTGTGATAAAGTACACCCTCGTCTCGAACAAATAAACAGATTGCAGAGCAGAAATCAAGTTAAACAGCAAATGGAGGGGAGTGGTCACTCACCGGCTCAACTTCAAAAGTTTTCACTTCAGATTGGCCTTAATCGCCAAGAAACGCTAAAATAAACCAAAAATAAACAAGTTGAAGGTTTTACTTCCAGAATCGAGTAAGATAGAAGTGCACAATTGTGGAGGCTCGACTACACGTCGTACGCCTTGCCAAATAAATACTTAGTGCAAGATGAAAAACACGATTTCCCTTGGAAACGAAAAGGTAGCAATGAAGACCTAGGCGCAAAACAACCAAAAGCCCTTTCATTTCTACCAAAGGCAAATCCAACTTAAAGAATCAAACGGCCTAGAAAATCGGACAGCATTTCCCCTAAATTTCTTACTTTTCCAGCCATTAAGGCTTCATTATTTCCTCAAATCAGCCCCAACATTTCACACCAAAGGTCATCTCATTTCCCAAAAAGCCGTACAGGGCTCAAAGTGGTACAAGTACAAAAGTTAGCTAGGAAACAACCAAAATGAAAGCAAGCCCTAAGAGAGACTCGACGACGAGTCATAAAACAATGCTGAACACAACCCCAATAGGGTCTCATATGCATAAATAAGCATGATAGCAAACCAGAATTAGAAAGAGCATTAGTCTTGGCCCCAAATAGAAAAACTGTTTTGCCCTTATTTTGCGGTAATGGCGTCGAATTCACCACGATTATCGGATGGGGGTGTAAGACCCACCGTTTCGAAGCCAAGAAACAGAGCTACAACAATGTAGAAGGTCACTCAATCCAGTTCCTAACACAACTAGGTCAAATATGCAAAATACTATACCAGAATTCCCAAAACAGGTTTGTAAATCACACAAAACTGTAATTACTATAACTCAGTCTATACAAGTCCAAATGCCGACATTCCAAAGGTATATGATAGCTAAGACATCCAGTAACATTTCATCAGAAGACACCAACTTCAAAATCCAAACCAAATCCAGTCAAAATAGGCAATTACTATCGCAGTTCCGCACATTCTGTTCACCAAAAACAGCAACAGTAAAAACGGTATAACTCTCTCTATACTACTCCAAATGCCCTTAAATTTTGCAGGAACTTCATACTCACCAATACCTACAACTTTCATGTTTTGAGCAAAGTCCAATTCGGCCGCTAGCTATGACCTAAAATTTCGGACAGAATAGGGGTTCATGAACCCTAACTTTTCACAATTCACTTCAAATCCAAAATTGGTTGCATTTATCAACAATTCACACCCACTAGAGTCAAAGCCCCTTATTACCAACCATCAAAACCAAACCCATACCAATCAAATCATATGAACCAGAAATTCATCATACGAATGGAAAACTTCACTTAAAATCAAGCAACCAAGAAATAAATCATATATTCCAACACTCAAGCCACTTCTAAGCATACTATAACCATCATTAGGTGTAGTAGAGGTTCAAGCATCACTTACCAAGTATCAAGAGATGTATAGAGGTGTTGGCCACCTTAGAGCTTCAAACAAACTTCACTAATACCCTTACTATCACTAGAAGGAAAGATTGTATGGAGTAAAAACTAAGTTAAACACTTGATTTGGTGGATTTGGACAAGTTGGAAGCTTGAAATGTTGAAGAATTTTCTTCCTTCTTGCAAGTGAGAGGTTCGGCCACAATGAGAAGAAAAATGGTGAATTTTGTGATTTTTTTGAGATATATAATCCTTTGGTCAAAAAAGTCAAAAATATGAATAGTATTTCTTAAGTCAACTCCAATGATCTTGTGACACTTGTCACTATCATAAATGCATTCCTATCCTTTCTTTTCTCTCTCTCATCAATCAAATCTCACTCTCTACTTATCTCTTAACACCCGATAAATTTTTCACAGTATCCGAAACTTAACCTTATTGGCCGAATTTTTCGAACTTTTCGCACTAGTGGGTCCCACGTCCATTATATATTCTTAATTTTCTAAAAACTCACCAATACTAGGAAAATTATCTAAAAACTATAATTACGCATAAAATCTACCAGAAAAAGATTTCTAAGCCCGAGAATGCAGAAAACATGCAATTAAGGGGAAATAAACCCTAGGAAAATAACTAGGGTTTTACGGGTTCTCACACTCTCTCCCCCTTAAAAGAATTTCATCCTCGAAATTCCTTATCATATATACAGCCAGTTAAGTCAAGTACAACCATAAACGATCCACCGAGAAATGGCCTTTCTAGTTCACCAAATCCTTTCTAACCTAGGCCCTCATATCTTTCGTATCCGGGCGCAAGAATCCCATCTAAGATAATTCACAACTCGAGCCGGCCGGTCCCAAGAGTAAACCATCCTTATTAAAGATTCCTACCCGACATACATACCTAGCTTCCTCGAGTCCTATGATAATGATTCGTACACTTATCACATGCCCGGTTCATAACTTACGCTCAAATGAGCACTTAGACATATTCATAAAATTAGGACCACAACACCACTTGGCCCAGTCTCACTCCGCGCAGAGACCACGCGAAGTGGCTCTGATACCAATTGTAACAGCCCCACTTTCCCCTAAGGCGAACCAAAGGGGTTAGCGGACTGCCTGCCCAGCTCTCGCCAGGACTACGGATCAGATTAGAGCTATCTATTGCGATCCGGAACTTACAAACGAGCGTAAACAGGTCAAAATGGTAAAATAACCCAAAATAAAAAAATGATAATCCGAAGTCGGCCATGAATAGTGACCGACCCGTCAGAACCCAACCGAAATAGCCAACAAACATTCACATCTGAACTTTAGCGTTTACAAATCAAAATGACATACAAAAGTTTTCAAAAGTTAATATATACACACGGTTTGCCAAATCAAAAGAGAAAATGCCCCAAAAGTACACTTAGGGTTTTAATACATGAGCTATACAAAAGATGTGTTCAACTAGCTCAATTTGGCAGCCATTTGTCAAATCCAGACCAAAAGGGTTTATTTTCCTGTAAGGAAAACAAAAGGAACGGAAAGGGGTGAGCTTGCGCTCAATGAGGTACCAAACAGATAGCATTAAAATCATGGCATTTCACATTTAACAAATCAGATACACATGTCAGATGTAAGCCAAAGGAACCAATGATTTCAAATCAGAAGGATACGGTGCTCTCAGGAGCCAAATTTCCAGCGCAATACTTGATCCAAACCGGGTTTGACTCTCCGTCAACGTATATAGAACCAACGCGTCCGTAACCCCTCTCTATCACCGAATTCTGTCACCAAACCACCCCTTACCCGGGGCCCGCTCACCTCAAACAACAAATTATGGTAATACTCGAGTATACCGGAATCAAGGGTCTCAATACCCAAAATCCCCGAACGACTACCGTGTTCGTTATCTAACGTCCAGGCCCTTGCGGCCCGCCCGACTCGAATTAACTTTAGCCACAGGATTGAGCTCTATTTAGGTCATTAGAAATCTGAACAGATGCAAGACACAGATAACAGATTCAGATACAGATACAGAAATAGCAGATTCAGATAGCAGATTCAGACGGCAGATTCAGATAGCACTCAAAATTGGCATATGGACAGACAGGAGAACGAGTGTTGATAAAGTACAACCCTCGTCTCAACCAAATTAAAACAAATTGCAGAGCAGAATCAAGTTAAAACAGCCAATGGAGGGAGTGGTACACTCACCGGCTTCAACTTCAAAACAAGTTTCACTTCAGATTGCCTTAATTCGCCCAAGAAACCCTAAAATAACCAAAAATAAACCAATTGAAGGTTTTACTTCCAGAATCGAGGTAAACAGAATGCACATGTGAGGCTCGCGACTACACGTCGTTACGCCTTGCCAAATAAATACTAGCTGCAAGAATGAAAAACACGATTCCCTTGGAAACGAAAAGGTACATGAAGACCTAGGCGCAAACAACCCAAAAGCCCCTTTCATTTCTACCAAAAGGCAATCCAACTAAAAGAACCAAACGGCCTAGAAAATCGGGCAGCACTTTCCCCTAAATTTTCTTACTTTTCCAGCCATTAAGGCTTCATTATTTCCTCAAATCAGCCCCCTCAACTTTCACACCCAAAGGTCATCTCATTTCCTAAAAGCCGTACAGGGCTCAAAGTGGTACAAGTACAAAAGTTAGCTAGGAAACAACCAAAATGAAAGCAAGCCCTAAGAGAGACTCGACGACGAGTCATAAAACAATGCTGAACACAACCCCAATAGGGTCTCATATGCATAAATAAGCATGATAGCAAACCAAAATTAGAAAGAGCATTAGTCTTGGCCCCAAATAGAAAAACTGTTTTGCCCTTATTTTGCGGTAATGGCGTCAAATTCACCACGATTATCGGATGGGGGTGTAAGACCCACCGTTTCGAAGCCAAGAAACAGAGCTACAACAATGTAGAAGGTCACTCAGTCCATTTCCTAACACAACTAGGTCAAATATGCAAAATACTATACCAGAATTCCCAAAACAGGTTTGCAAATCACACAAAACTGTAATTACTATAACTCAGTCTATACAAGTCCAAATGCCGAAATTCCAAAGGTATATGATAGCTAAGACATCCAGTAACATTTCATCAGAAGACACCAACTTCAAAATCCAAACCAAATCCAGTCAAAATAGGCAATTACTATCGCAGTTCCGCACATTCTGTTCACCAAAAACAGCAACAGTAAAAACGGCATAACCCTCTCTATACTACTCCAAATGCCCTGAAATCTTGCAGGCACTTCATACTCACCAATACCTACAACTTTCATGTTTTGAGCAAAGTCCAATTCGGCCGCTAGCTATGACCTAAAATTTCGGACAGAATAGGGGTTCATGAACCTAACTTTTCACAATTCACTTTCAAATCCAAAATTGGTTGCATTTATCAACAATTCACACCACTAGAGTCAAAGCCCCTTATTACCAACCACTCAAAAACAACCATACCATCAAAATCATATGAAACCAGAAAATTCATCATAAAATGGAAAACTTCACTAAATCAAGCCAAACCAAGAAATAAATCATATATTCCAACACTCAAGCCACTTCTAAGCATACTATAACCATCATTAGGTGTAGTAGAGGTTCAAGCATCACTTACAAGTATCAAGAGATGTATAGAGGTGTTGGCCACCTTAGAGCTTCAAACAAACTTCACTAATACCCTTACTATCACTAGAAGGAAAGATTGTATGGAGTAAAAACTAAGTTAAACACTTGATTTGGTGGATTTGGACAAGTTGGAAGCTTGAAATGTTGGAAGAATTTTCTTCCTTCTTGCAAGTGGAGAGGTTCGGCCACAATGAGAAGAAAAATGGTGAATTTTGTGATTTTTTTTTGAGATTATATAATCCTTTGGTCAAAAAAGTCAAAATGTGAATAGTATTTCTTAAGTCAACTCCAATGATCTTGTGACACTTGTCACTATCATAAAAGCATTCCTATCCTTTCTTTTCTCTCTCTCATCAATCAAATCTCACTCTCTACTTATCTCTTAACACCCGATAAATTTTTCACAGTATCCGAAACTTAACCTTATTGGCCGAATTTTTTCGAACTTTTCGCACTACTGGGTCCCACGTCCATTATATATTCTTAATTTTCTAAAAACTCACCAATACTAGGAAAATTATCTAAAAACTATAATTACGCATAAAATCTACCAGAAAAAGATTTCTAAGCCCGAGAATGCAGAAAACATGCAATTAAGGGGAAATAAACCCTAGGAAACTAACTAGGGTTTTACGGGTTCTCACACTCTCTCCCCCTTAAAAGAATTTCATCCTCGAAATTCCTTATCATATATACAGCCAGTTAAGTCAAGTACAACCATAAACGATCCACCGAGAAATGGCCTTTCTAGTTCACCAAATCCTTTCTAACCTAGGCCCTCATATCTTTCGTATCCGGGCGCAAGAATCCCATCTAAGATAATTCACAACTCGAGCCGGCCGGTCCCAAGAGTAAACCATCCTTATTAAAGATTCCTACCCGACATACATACCTAGCTTCCTCGAGTCCTATGATAATGATTCGTACACTTATCACATGCCCGGTTCATAACTTACGCTCAAATGAGCACTTAGACATATTCATAAAATTAGGGCCACAACACCACTTGGCCCAGTCTCACTCCGCGCAGAGACCACGCGAAGTGGCTCTGATACCAATTGTAACAGCCTCACTTTCCCCTAAGGCGAACCAAAGGGGTTAGAGGACTGCCTGCCCAGCTCTCGCCAGGACTACGGATCAGATTAGAGCTATCTATTGCGATCCGGAACTTACAAACGAGCGTAAACAGGTCAAAATGGTAAAATAACCCAAAATAAAAAAATGAAATCCGAAGTCGGCCATGAATAGTGACCGACCCGTCAGAACCCAACCGAAATAGCCAACAAACATTCACATCTGAACTTTAGCGTTTACAAATCAAAATGACATACAAAAGTTTTCAAAAGTTAATATATACACACGGTTTGCCAAATCAAAAGAGAAAATGCCCCAAAAGTACACTTAGGGTTTTAATACATGAGCTATACAAAAGATGTGTTCAACTAGCTCAATTTGGCAGCCATTTGTCAAATCCAGACCAAAAGGGTTTATTTTCCTGTAAGGAAAACAAAAGGAACGGAAAGGGGTGAGCTTGCGCTCAATGAGGTACCAAACAGATAGCATTAAAATCATGGCATTTCACATTTAACAAATCAGATACACATGTCAGATGTAAAGCAAAGGAACCAATGATTCAAATCAGAAGGATACGGGTGGCTCTCAGGAGCCAAATTTCCAGCGCAATACTTGATCCAAACCGGTTGACTCTCCGTCAACGTATATAGAACCAACGCGTCCGTAGACCCCTCTTATCACCGAATTCCGTCCACCAAACACCCCTTTACCGGGTCCGCTCACCTCAAACGAACAAAATGGTAATACTCGAGTATACCGGAATCAAGGGTCTCAATACCCAAAATCCCCGAACAGACTACCGTGGTTCGTTATCTAATCGTCCAGGCCCTTGCCGGCCCGACTCGAATAACTTAGCCACAGGATTGAGCTCATAGGTCATAGAAATCCGAACAGATGCAGATACAGATAACAGATTCAGATACAGATACAGAATAGCAGATTCAGATAGCAGATTCAGACGGCAGATTCAGATAGGCACTCAAAATTGGCATATGGACAGACAAGAGAACGAGTGTGATAAAGTACACCCTCGTCTCAAACAAATTAAACAAATTGCAGAGCAGAAATCAAGTTAAACGGCAATGGAGGGGAGTGGTACACTCACCGGCTCAACTTCAAAAGTTTTCACTTCAGATTGGCCTTAATCGCCAAGAAACCCTAAAATAACCAAAATAAACCAATTGAAGGTTTTACTTCCAGAATCGAGTAAACAGAATGCACATGTGAGGCTCGACTACACGTCGTACGCCTTGCCAAATAAATACTAGTGCAAGAATGCAAAAAAACACGATTCCCTTGGAAACGAAAAGGTAGCATGAAGACCTAGGCGCAAACAACCCAAAAGCCCTTTCATTTCTACCAAAAGGCAAATCCAACTTAAAAGAACCAAACGGCCTAGAAAATCGGGCAGCACTTCCCCTAAATTTCTTACTTTTCCAGCCATTAAGGCTTCATTATTTCCTCAAATCAGCCCCAACATTTCACACCAAAGGTCATCTCATTTCCCAAAAACCGTACAGGGCTCAAAGTGGTACAAGTACAAAAGTTAGCTAGGAAACAACCAAAATGAAAGCAAGCCCTAAGAGAGACTCGACGACGAGTCATAAAACAATGCTGAACACAACCCCAATAGGGTCTCATATGCATAAATAAGCATGATAGCAAACCAGAATTAGAAAGAGCATTAGTCTTGGCCCCAAATAGAAAAACTGTTTTGCCCTTATTTTGCGGTAATGGCGTCGAATTCACCACGATTATCGGATGGGGGTGTAAGACCCACCGTTTCGAAGCCAAGAAACAGAGCTACAACAATGTAGAAGGTCACTCAATCCAGTTCCTAACACAACTAGGTCAAATATGCAAAATACTATACCAGAATTCCCAAAACAGGTTTGTAAATCACACAAAACTGTAATTACTATAACTCAGTCTATACAAGTCCAAATGCCGACATTCCAAAGGTATATGATAGCTAAGACATCCAGTAACATTTCATCAGAAGACACCAACTTCAAAATCCAAACCAAATCCAGTCAAAATAGGCAATTACTATCGCAGTTCCGCACATTCTGTTCACCAAAAACAGCAACAGTAAAAACGGTATAACTCTCTCTATACTACTCCAAATGCCCTGAAATTTTGCAGGCACTTCATACTCACCAATACCTACAACTTTCATGTTTTGAGCAAAGTCCAATTCGGCCGCTAGCTATGACCTAAAATTTCGGACAGAATAGGGGTTCATGAACCCTAACTTTTCACAATTCACTTCAAATCCAAAATTGGTTGCATTTATCAACAATTCACACCCACTAGATTCAAAGCCCCTTATTACCAACCATCAAAAACAACCATACCATCAAAATCATATGAAACCAGAAAATTCATCATAAAATGGAAAACTTCACTAAATCAAGCCAAACCAAGAAATAAATCATATATTCCAACACTCAAGCCACTTCTAAGCATACTATAACCATCATTAGGTGTAGTAGAGGTTCAACCATCACTTACCAAGTATCAAGAGATGTAGAGAGGTGTTGGCCACCTTAGAGTTTCAAACAAACTTCACTAATACCCTTACTATCACTAGAAGGAAAGATTGTATGGAGTAAAAACTAAGTTAAACACTTGATTTGGTGGATTTGGACAAGTTGGAAGCTTGAAATGTTGAAGAATTTTCTTCCTTCTTGCAAGTGAGAGGTTCGGCCACAATGAGAAGAAAAATGGTGAATTTTGTGATTTTTTTGAGATATATAATCCTTTGGTCAAAAAAGTCAAAAATGTGAATAGTATTTCTTAAGTCAACTCCAATGATCTTGTGACACTTGTCACTATCATAAAAGCATTCCTATCCTTTCTTTTCTCTCTCTCATCAATCAAATCTCACTCTCTACTTATCTCTTAACACCCGATAAATTTTTCACAGTATCCGAAACTTAACCTTATTGGCCGAATTTTTTCGAACTTTTCGCACTACTGGGTCCCACGTCCATTATATATTCTTAATTTTCTAAAAACTCACCAATACTAGGAAAATTATCTAAAAACTATAATTACGCATAAAATCTACCAGAAAAAGATTTCTAAGCCCGAGAATGCAGAAAACATGCAATTAAGGGGAAATAAACCCTAGGAAAAGAACTAGGGTTTTACGGGTTCTCACAGTGAGTCCTGGCGAGAGCTAGGCAGACGGCCCGCCAACCCTATGGTTCGCCATAGGGGGAAGTGGGGTCGCCACAGGTGGTATCAGAGCCTAGGTTAGAAAAGTTATTTGAAAGATATATTAGATGTGTTAGAAACCCTAATCCTTTCTAGAAGTAAGAAATGAGACCTTTAGATATATCTTAAGCGATATTTGAACCAATTAGCTATTTAAGTTTTAATCTTTGGATTTTGGTTATTTTGCAGGTATGGAGAATGGAAACGGACATGCTAATGGTAGTGGAGCGTCTAATGGACATGTAGAGCCGCTTAGATCCATTTCATATAGACCACGAGGCGGAGGAGACCGCGTGAGATATACTCCAACTGATAGGCATCCTCGATGCCAGTGTAGGGCTATATACGTGTATCCTAACGATTTGGTGTTGTCCTTAGACGATGAGCGTCGCCATTTGTGGGACGCTAACCACACCCTGACCCAGGATGTAGAGGAGCTGAGTATCATGGTAGATACTCAGTTTGACCGTATAGCTGAGTTAGAGCAGAGGTTAGCAGCTGAGCATGCTAGGCTGGAGGCTGCTCGCGTGGAGATAGAGCGACCGAGGTCTAGGGTGACTCGATCCGGTATCAGGGCTGATGCTGCGATGATGATGGATGAGGTCACGAGTATCCTTCAGGGTATCGAGCAGGCGGGTGTTGAAGAGGACCCGGAGGAGGACCCGGAGGAGGATCCGGAGGAGGATGTTGCCCCTAGTAGCGCTGTTGAGGGTTAGGTTAGACCTTGATAGTACTAGATATGTAGGGTTAGAAAGGGGGACATTAGTTAAGTCTTCAAATTTTGTCTAGGTGGATGACTTACTTTTGAAGCCCCATATCCCTAAATTTTTGTTTCAGGGATCAGTTGTATGTATTTTTGTAAACTCATGTGCCTTACTTTTGGAAATGTCCCAATCACTTATTTGTATGACTTTTACTCGTAAATATACGTTAAGCGTTTTATTCTTCTTTTTCTCAATTTCTATGTTGTTTTTACTTACAAAGAGAGAAATAATAACAAAGAATATTCTCGCCTAATCGCCTTATTTTCCAATAATAGGCATAACTAGTCTATGGATCGTCAAGTAATAGGAAGGGGACGTGGGTGACCTACTAGACAACACCCAGAAGCGGGTGGTGATAGGGAACCTGAGGTCAATCAAGACCAAGGGCAAGAGGGAATGGCCGGAGATCAAGTGGCCACCGCAATTAATCAGATCACTGATGTCTTAGAGCGCTTGACTGAACACCAAGCCTCTGGACCAGTACATCACCAAGGAGGCCCAGCCGATACTGAGGATCGGGCATTAGAAAGATTTCTGAAGTTCGGACCTCCCAAGTTTTATGGAGGACCCGAACAGGAGATAGCCGAAGGCTGATGGGAGAGAATCTCTGACATTTTCGCAACCTTAAACTATGCGGAAGAGAGACAAGTGACTTTTGCCGCATTCCAGTTTGAGGGAGCTGCTCGTTCCTGGTGGAACCTGGTTAGGGTTAACTGGGATAGGAACCATACTCCAAGGACTTGAGCGAACTTCATAAGGTAGTTCAACGCCAAATTCCTTCCACCTCTCATCCAAGAGAAGAGAGAGGATGACTTCATCAAATGTAAGCAGGGGGCGACGAGTGTCGCCGAATATGAAGTACAGTTTACAAAATTGTCCCGTTTTGCTCCTGAATTGATAGCCACGGAGCAAAGGCGCGTAACGAGATTTGTGCAGGGACTAAACGTAGAAATACAAGAAGGTTTAGCTGCCGTGAGGATAGACACTTTTGTCGACGCTGTCGAGAGAGCCCAACGGGTTGAAGTAGCCAGAGCTCAAGTGAAATCTTTTCAAGCTAAGAAAAGATTTGCCCCTAGTAGTAGTCGGGAACCGACTTATGAAAATGCTCCACGGCCAAAATAAGTCGAGGAACAAGCAGACTGAATAGTCCTGGAGCACCACGAGGCGCCCTAGCGAGAGGAACTGGGGCAAGAAGTGCAGGGGGGAGAGATAATGGAGCTAGAAGGGGACCAAATGGAAGAGGTCAATCTAGGAATGCCTCACAAGGAGGTCGTGCGATAACTCCACAGACAACTTGTGGGTATTGCAAGAGACCTGGCCATACTATGGATGGTTGCTGTAGGAAACAAGGAAAGTGCTTGAAGTGTGGGAGTAGTGAGCACCAAATTTCCGGTTGCCCAAAAATACAAGACGATGGAAGCCTAAATGCTGGACCAGCCAACTCTGGAGGGAATAGGCCGACAGTTCCTGCCAGGGCATACGCTATAGATGACCAACCTGTACCTGATTCCTCGGAAGTCGTGGAAGGTACTCTTCCAATTTTTCATCGATTAGCAAAAGTGTTAATTGATCCTGGTACAACTCATTCATTTGTGAATCCAACATTTATGTCCGAAATTGATGTGAAACCTGTTAGATTACCCTTTGATCTTGAAGTTAGGACACCAATGGGTAATAAGAATATAATCACTAGCTTAGCTTATAAGAATTGCGAATTCTGGATTGGAGAGCGTAAAATGCTAGTGGATTTGATAAGCCTGGATATAAAAGGTTATGATGTTATTATAGGAATGAATTTCCTAGCTCATCATCATGCTAAGCTGGACTGTAGAGCAAAAGTGTTAGAACTTTGGATTCCCGGGGAAGCAACCCTGAAATTAGATGTGAAAGGTAGGTTAGCATCGTCTGCTATGATCTCGGGAATACGGGCGAGGAAAATGTTACATAAATGAGCGCAAGGTTTCCTAGCCTTCCTGATTAACGCTCCTAGTGATCAAGTGAAGTTAAAAGATGTACCAGTGGTACGGGAATTTTCGGACGTTTTCCCTGAAGAATTAAAGATATTACCGCCGGAGAGAGAAGTGGAGTTCAAGATTGACTTGATGCCGGGAACGGCCCCGATTTCTAAGACTCCGTACCGAATGGCTCCTGCAGAATTAAAAGAATTGAAAATTCAACTGCAGGACCTATTGGAGAAAGGTTTCGTTAGGGAGAATGATTCACCATGGGGAGCACCCGTTCTATTTGTTAAGAAAAAGGACGGAAGCTTGAGGTTATGTATTGATTACCGAGGGTTAAATGAGGTTACAATTAAGAATAAATACCCTCTACCGTTGATTGATAGCCTGTTTGATCAGTTGCAAGGATCCGTAGTTTTCACTAAGCTGGATTTGAGGCCAGGGTATTAGCAGTTGAAAATTAAGAAGGAAGATATACCCAAGACTGCTTTTAATACACGATATGGACATTTTGAATTTGCAGTCATGCCTTTTGGACTAACCAACGCACCAGCTGCCTTCATGGACCTAATGCAGAGAGTCTTTAAGAAGTATCTGGATCAGTTCGTAGTGGTTTTTATCGACGATATTTTGATTTACTTCAAGACTCGAGAGGAACATGTTAAGCACTTGGAGATAGTTTTACAGGTATTAAGAGAGCATAAGTTGTATGCCAAATTCAGTAAGTGCGAGTTTTGGCTGGAAGAAATTTCTTTTTTAGGGCACAGAGTTTCCAAAGATGGAATTGCCGTGGATCCGGCAAAAGTTGAGGCCGTTATGATGTGGAAGCAGCCAGAAACTCCAACGGAAGTTAGAAGTTTCTTGGGATTAGCAGGTTATTATAGGCGGTTTATCAAGGATTTTTCAAAGATTGCTGGACCAATGACCGAGCTGACCAAGAAAGGGAACAAGTTTATTTGGACTCCAAAGTGTGAGTCAAGTTTTCAGGAGTTAAAGAAGCGATTAACATCCGCTCCTGTTTTGGTATTACCTGACGGAGGAAAAGGCTATACTGTGTATTCTGATGCCTCTAGAGAAGGTCTAGGATGTGTTTTGATGCAAATGGGTAAGGTAGTTGCCTATGCTTCTAGGAGATTGAAGCCTCACGAACAAAATTACCCAACGCATGACCTAGAATTGGCTGCAGTGATTTTTGCCTTAAAGAAATGGAGACATTACTTGTACGGCGTGACTTTTGAAGTTTTTACGGACCACAAGAGCCTCAAGTACTTGTTCTCCCAAAAGGGGCTAAATTTGAGACAGTGGCGATGGGTTGAATTTTTGGAAGATTACGATTGTTCGATTAACTACCACCCAGGAAAAGCCAACGTGGTAGCAGACGCTCTAAGTAGAAAAGCCCAAGTAGCGGGGTTGATGGTTAAAGAATGGGACATGCTAGAAGAAGTGAGTAGTTGGAACCCTCGCTTGGGGAGATTAAAGGTTTTATTTGGGAATTTGTCATTGAAATCACCATTACTAGAGCGTGTTAAGGAGGCCCAGAAGACGAACCCTACAATTCAGAAGAATGTGGAGAAAGTACAAAAAAAGGAAACCCTAGATTTTAAGTTAGGGTCTGAAGGAGTATTGAGGTTTAGAGATTGAATTGTGATTCCGGCAAATGAAGAAATAAGGAAAGAAATTTTAGAGAAATCACATCGTTCGAGGTATACGATACACCCAGGAGTGACTAAGATGTATCACGATGTGAAGGGGTTATACTGGTGGGAAGGTCTGAAAAAGGACGTGGCAGAGTTTGTACAGAAATGTTTGATCTGCCAACAAGTAAAAGTTGAGCATCAGAAGCCCTCTGGTTTATTACAACCGTTAGAAATTTCCGAATGGAAATGGGAACATATAACAATGGATTTTGTAACGGGATTGCCTAAAAGTCAAAAAGGATTTGACGCGATTTGGGTAATAGTTGACCGACTTACTAAGTCTGCACATTTCCTACCTGTGAGTATGAGCTTTCCTTTGGAGAAACTGGTCAAGTTGTACACAGAAGAAATCATGAGATTGCATGGTATCCCTGTAAGCATCGTGTCTGATCGAGATCCAAGGTTTGTCTCGCGTTTTTGGCAGAAATTTCAAGAGTCATTGGGGACCAAGTTGAAATTTAGTACTGCGTACCATCCCCAAACCGACAAACAGTCGGAAAGGACAATTCAAACTTTGGAGGATATGTTGAGGTCGTGTATATTGGATTTTGGAGGGAAATGGAGCCAGTATATGACCTTAGTAGAATTCGCGTATAACAACAGTTATCATGCCTCGATTCAGATGGCCCCGTATGAAGCGTTGTATGGGAGAAGATGTCGATCTCCGATTCATTGGGATGAAGTGGGAGAGAAGAAAATTATAGATCCAACGACTATACCTTGGATAGAAGAAGCCCATGAGAAAGTAAAGCTAATTAGAGAAAGACTTCAAGTTGCCCAGAGTAGACAAAAGAGCTACGCCGACACAAGGAGAAAAGATTTGGAATTTGAAGTAGGAGACAAAGTTTTCCTAAGAGTTAAACCCTTGAAGAGCGGAGTAGTATCCAAGAAGGGTAAGAAGCTAAAGCCAAGGTATATCGGACCTTTTGAGATCTTGAAGCGAATTGGAAAAGTAGCATATCAGTTGAAATTGCCTGCGAGCATGGCCAAGGCTCACGACATCTTTCATGTCTCCATGCTTAGGAAATATCACCCCGACCCTAGCCATGTGTTGCAATTAGAAGGAATCGAGGTGGATAAGGCATTAACGTATGAAGAAGGGCCAATCCAGATTTTGGAAAGAGAAGTGAAGGAGCTAAGAAATAAGAAAGTTCCTTTGGTAAAGATTTTATGGAGAAACCACGGACTAGAGGAAGCAACTTGGGAATTAGAAGAAGAAATGCAGAAAAAGTACCCCAATTTATTTCTTTAGACAGTGTGAATTTTGAGGACAAAATTCATTGTAAGGAGGGGAGGATGTGAGAACCTCAAAGTATATATATATATATAAACCTCAGTGCATACTTCATTTGCATTTCTAATTCCTTAATAAATTCTAGCATTACTTTTACTTGTTTTAAATAAAGTGCGTAAAAATAATTTTTATGTGAAAAATAATATAATTGTACTAAATTATTATCTTACTTGACCTGTTATAACTAAATCGATATTTATTGAGTTAGATTAATTTTATTGCTCTAAACATAAATGCTTTAAATTTTGATAGCTAACTTTTCCCTAATAAGGTCAAGAGTAAATAGGAACCTTAGTGTTAAGGTGAAATCATTAAATGTTAGATAAACATAACACAAGTATACTAAGTATAAACTTAGGATGTAAAAATTTCGATAATTGAACCCTTGCGAGATTGGTATATTGGTAGGCGTTTCAATCTCATTTGGAATAATTCTTGGAATTAAGTTAGAATTGAGGACTCGAGTAGAAATTAGGAGAAAATGTGAAAAGACCGAAATACCTTCCACTACTTCGAAAATATCCATGCAACCACCAAACACTTTCTCGGACAAACTCTATATAACATAGCCATTTCCTTCGGCCGGATACAATCTTTACCATTTCCACACTCAACCTTCTCCCTACCGCACACCATTTCACTCTCCACCCTCTCACCTCGCACCATAACTCCACCTCACCTCGTGATCATCGAAGGAAAGGAGAGAGAGAGAGCCGTAGCCTTAGTATCATCGACGAGAGAACGAGCTGCAACCCGCGAGCTGCAACATTCCAGTTCTGATCGAGGGAGTGAGCTGCACCATTACTCTCATCCCAACCACGAGCTGACCATTTTCTTCTGTTTCTTCAACCCCCACCAGCGGCAACCAGTTCACCAGTTCCAACCACCAACTCCACCGCCTGCAACAGCCGCAACTACTGCAACCAGAACCAGCACTTCAGGCCTTGCGCGTGAGCCGAGAGGAAAGAAAAAAAATTCAGCGTACTGTCGAGGGAGCTGGGAGTCTAGCTGAGGTAATTTCTGAGCTAGACTAAGTTAATTAGAGGTAGATGATAGTGTTTAAGAGCTTGCATGTGGGATTTGTGCTTTTGGATGAGAGATTTAGGAACAGAAAATTCTGATGCGCGAGGGAATGGGTTTTGCCGAGAGCTGAAATGATAATGTAGCATTAACCTTGTTTATTTCTTGACAATCTGAGCTTGCATTGGTGATTAACCAACTAAACACTAGATGATTAAACTGGTTACAGACTTGCATGTTGGATTTGTGCATTCGGACGAGTAGTTTAGGAAAAAGAAAATCTGATGTGCGCAAGAATAGGTTTGCCGAGAACTGATTAGGAATAATGCAGCTTTATTTGGCTTAATCGTGATGTTCTGAGATTATAGCTGTGATTGGATAGTTAATAACAAGATAATTAAGTCCTGCATGAGGCTAATTAGCTCGGCTAAACAAGCAAAATAAAATGAAACAGAAAAGTTATGCACGCAACTTCATCCGAGACCAGCTGGATGAATTTCTGGATTTTTGGAATGATTGTAGTCGTTAACCAAATCTGATTTTGAGCTAGATATGTTAATTAACAAGCTAAATGTTTGCATGTCAAATTGGAGTATTTAAAACGCTGTTTTAGCCAAGGAAAAATTGGACTTAAGACTAAGGAGCTGCTGGAATTTTTTTTGTAATCCGAGAAACTTGAGTTGGAAATTTTAGATGATTAGAGTATTGTTTGCATCTGATTTTTTTTATACTGGAAATGTTAATAAGCTAGCTTAGTGTTTGCATGTCGAATTTGAACACTTAACACACTGTTTTGGCCGAGGAAAAGTTGGAGTTAAGAACACCTAAGTGCTGGAACATTTTTGATAGCCGAGAGGTGAGCAAGAGTTTTTCAGTTTATTCCTGGAATTGCAGGATGTTTTTGGAATATTTTCCTTGGAGCATAATACTCAAAAATGCAAGAGAAATGTGTGTTCAAACTTCGGAATCTGCTTAGCTACGAAACACTTGACGTGCTGGAAATTTTGGTTGGAAATGTTTAAGCATAGTGCTGGAAACTTTTCAGTTTAAACAAGAGTGGAAGAAAGGAGTTTTTCAGATTTCTTTTGCGAATTTTTGGTTCTAAAAATTGCTGTTTTGAATTGTTAGCTATATTGCTACAAGAAATAATTGTTGGATGCTAAGGGCTAATGATTGATGAAGCCCTTGGCTATGTGAATAATTTTTACAAGCATTTCAGTTTTGATGAAATTAACTGCTAGAGTTACTTGTTATTATTTATACTTGGTTGAAAAAAAAAAACCCTTGCGGTTTAGTCGATGGAATTTCTTGGAAGCCTTGAATTTACTGTGTTTAAAAGCGATCTGATATGAGCTTGTTGAAACCAAGAGCTAAGGATTGACGAAGCCTTGGTCAGTTGTTTAATTTTTGAATAGAAATGAATCTGTTGAAACCTAGGGCTAATGATTGATGAAGCCCTAGTGAGATTGCTATTTGAATTATGAGTTGGCTATATTGACAAATCTGAAATAATATGTGTTTGTGAATCGGAATCGTAAGAAATCCGTTTTGGTCCTGTGAACTTGAGAAAGTTTTAAGCAAGCTATTTAAATATATCTTCACCCTAGTATTGAACGATAAAACTTAGTATTGTACGCTAACGTTCAAAATTCTTGTGGAGGGATTTTCTAAACTTTGCCGACTTGACATTTCTTTCTTTAACTCGAACTAGCCCTATTATTTTTAGAAAATAATTTCACTAGTTTCTAAAACCCTAAGTCTTGCTTTATTTCCTTTTCTTTTCTTAAAAAAAAAATTGTCCAGGCTAGTTGTTCTAAGAGAGGAAAACTTGCTCGCAAGATAACGTATTCTCAGTAAAGTAGCTTAGTTGCACTTTAGAAAGAACGTATTTCTGAAGAAAGTCATATGAAACATTTTTTCTACTTTTTACTCATTTTAATCTTAGTAGATTGTCGAATTATTTCGAGAAAATAAACTATTTATATAACTAGAGAATCTTTATATTTTATAAACTAGAACTTGAATAGAAAACTTAATAGTTCTCTTAAACTTGGTTTTCTAGGATTTAGCGAGGACCGCGGATTTTGATTGCCAGCTTGACTTTGTGACCTTCATCTTGGGTGAGTGTCCCGCTTGTTTTATGACTAATTTGATTAAGTGCTTTCTTTGAGACTTGATATATGATAATTGCAAAGTGGTTTTTTTGAATCCATCGAAGTGAGCGTGGTGTACTTATCAACTAGCTTTCGAGTGGTGATTGTGGGTGAAATATTTTTGTGAATATCTGCAAGTGTTGTGACGTCGTTGGGTGTGAATCTCGACTAGTTGTGAGTCGTTGGGTTGAATCCTCGACTAGTCTGAATGTGTTGTGACGTCGTTGTGTGACCCTCACTAGTTTAATCCAAGGTATACTCGAGTATTACGTTCTTTTTGGTGTGCGGGCACCGGTGTGACGCCCGCGAAGATAAGAAGTGAGAACCCGGAATTTTCTAATTTTCTAGGGTTCTTTTTTATTTATCGCCGCTTTTCCTACATTTTCTTTATTAAAAAATTCCCCAGATAAAGTTTATGAGCAAAGATAGCTTTTAAATATCGAATTTTTTCTAAGTTTGGTTTAGTTTTTTTGAGAAATTAAGAGCGTATTTTGAACGTGGGACCGAATGCTGCGGTAAATGCATTATATTTTTGACAACTTGTTGGAATATTTTTGTATTAAGTGATATTTATTTTACAAAGTGTTAAGATATTTTGTATTGGAGAGAAAAAAGATAAGTTTTTCGAACCAAAGGTGCAAGTGTACTGGTTGATTTAATCTGGACTTTGAACCATTTAACTTTACCTTTACCTTTACCAATAAATACCAAAAATTGCAAAATCATCCTTATTTCTAAAGCTTCATAGCCGGCTCTTCTTCAAAGAAGAAGAAAATTCTCAACTTTCTAGCTTTCTCTACTCAATCTTCATTCCAACCGATAAACTTGAAAGTTTTCCCATAATAACCTCTTAGTTTGGTGGGTTGGAGCTGGTTGTGAAGTTGTTTGGAAAGCCTAGGTGGACTAGTTTGTTCTATTCTTGTATTGCTAAGGTGAGGTTGTGAAGGACCACTCTCCTCCTTAAATTGATGCTTAAATCATGATTAGTGGTGGTATTGAGATGCAATATTAATGGATTATTTTGGATTTGGGGTTGAAAGTGATGAAGTTTTATTATTTCTTTGGAGTTTTTCTTGTTTTAAATAAGCATGGGTTGTGTGGTATCTATGATGATTGGAAAATGGTTATATAATGATTCTAGAAGGTGGAAAAAGTGGACAATTGCAATCAATTTCAGAAAATTAGGTTTTGTGAAGGAACATTCTGCCCGAATTTTTAGCTCCTAGTTAGAGGCCGAATTGGCCTTGGGTTAAAACATGAAAGTTGTAGGGAATGATATTTTAGAGGTGTCTGAAAATTTCAGGTCAATCGGAGTAGCGTAACTTGAGAAAAGTCGAAATTACCCTTGCTGTCCCTGGTTTTACCCGAATGTAAGAATTGCGCCTGTAATTGGTTGTTTTGGCTGGAATTTCTTCCGAATTGGTTGCTTAGGTCTTCTGATGAAATGTAACCCTGTTTCTTAGCTTTCAGCTGGTTTTGGAATTTCTGGATTTGGACTTGGATAGCCTGATTTATGATGTTTCCGCTAGAATACGTTCTGTGAATCTGTTTTTGTGATTCTGGTATAGTATCTTGCATTTTTGACCTGGTTACACTCGAAACTGGGTTGAGTGACCTTCTGCAATATTGTAACCCTATCTCTTAGCTTCGAAACGGTGTGTCTTGTACCTTCATCTGACAATCATAGTGCCTTTGGTGCCATTACCGCAAAAGCATGTCAAAAGCTATTTTTCTGGTTTTGAGCTTAACTTTCATTTCCGAACTTTTCCCTAGCTTGACTTGTACTAGTACTACTTGGAGCTTGCTGAATGGCTATTGGATGAACTTGTTGTTGTGTGTGTACCTTTGGGACTGGCTGAGGAAATAATGAAGCCATGATGGCTGGAAAAGTTAGCAAATTTAGGGGAAGTGCTGTCCGAACTTTTAAAGGACTTGATTGCATTGAGTTTACGATCTAAGGCTTGGATTTGAGCAAGGCAATGATACATGATGGATGGTTTCTGAGCCGTGGAGGTGAGTGACCTCAAACTATTTCTAAAGTTATTTATGAACCGTTTCCTGCATTATTTACTTTTGAACTGTTTTCTTGTCTTATTTACTTTTGACCTGTTTCCAAAGTTACTTTTGAACTGTTTTCTTGCATTATTTACTTGTGAACTGTTTCTAAAGTTACTTTTGAACTGTTTTCTTGCATTATTTACTTTTAAACTGTTTTCTTGCATATCATGCGTGCTTCCATATGAGTGTTCCTTGTCTGCTATATTTTCTTGACTTCATGCCTTGTATTACTGTTCGATTATGTGTTAAGTGCTTTCAATGATTTCTGAAATGAGTTTTCTAGGCGAGTGTGTACTTTATCGCACTCGACCTAAACAAATGTGAAATTTCAAGGATTTAATGATTGAAATATTAGTTGCGCATGTATGTAAGCCGTTTGGCTGAACTGGCCACTGCCCTTTGTTACTGATCGACTCGAGATAGAAGCGGACTCGGTCGGGCGATATGGTGACCCTGGGTGAATTTGGTATACTCGAGTATTACCTTGTAGTCCGGCTACGTCCGGATGGGTGGAGTCCGGCTACGTCCGGATGGGTGGAGTCCGGTCAACGTCCGGAAAGGGGATGAATGAACAAAAGGATGAATGAGGGTTTATTTATAAAAATGAAATTTTCAAATGATTGGAGGAATAAGGGGAAATGACAGGAGAACGAACGTATCCTTTAATGAATGTTACTATCGCTTTCCATTGTACATGTTTCTTGAATTATTGATACTCCATATTTAATGTTTTGTAAATGGTGTAATTGTTTCTGGACTTATCATTTGATTTATGACATCATTGAAATGAACTATTGTGAAACCGATTTGATTACTGATTTTTCTGGTTACTCGCTGAGCTTCTATCTCACCCCAAAAATATTTTATTCCCCTCCACAGGGCTCGTGGCGAAGGAAGGCTTGTTGTGATTTTATTGTTGTGGAATTCCTCTTGTATAATAATTGGGATCATGGATCAGAGTGGCGCAGTGGAAGCGTGGACGCTTCGCTTTTGATATGTAATTCTTGGAGAATTGGATGTATATTTGAGATTTATATTGTAATTTATTTGAGGACTTTAGTGAACGACTGAGTCCCAGCGAGAGCTGGGCAGGCGGCCCGCCGAACCCTCTGGTTCGCCTTAGGGGGAGGTGGGGCTGTCACACCGGGACAGGGGTATGATTGGTGTCGGAGTTGAGAAAAAGAAAAAGATCTACATGGACCGTAAGTAGTGAGAGTTGACGGAGTGTCGACTACGGTAAATTTTGATCAAGCGTGGAGAATGGCTCCTGAGAGCCCCTGTATCCTACCTTGTGCTGTTATATGCTTTCCTATTTGTTTACTTCAGTTGAAATCAATACGTGTTATTTGTTTTATTTGATTGCATGTTTTGGGGCACCACTGAGCTTTAGCTCACCCCACGTTTATTTGTTTTCCTTGACAGGTCTTGACGTTTGAGAAATCTGAGCCTACTTATATTTGCTTATGAATGTATTTGAACCTTGTGACTTTGATTTGCAGTTCGTAATGTAATTCGAATAAAACAATGTACTTTTGTCTTGGGTTACCACTTGAAGCTGGAAAAGTGTAAACCCTAATTTTGATATTTGGCTCGTATGTAAATATTTGCGTCGTATGAATATATACTTTTGAAGTTGTTTGAATTTACTACTTGGTTGTAACGCGTGAGGTATTTAAGAGCCGTCGATTGGCTATCTTCAATTGCTGTTATCTCTGAAGTTACTGTGGTTTTAGCAATTGATCTATTTTTGGGAGATCGTTATTGTAATAGTTAGGTTAATCTTCGGAAGGATTTGGGTGAGATTGTTTACGTGAGTCCTAGCGAGAGCTAGGCAGACGGCCCGCCAACCCTCTGGTTCGCCTTAGGGGGAATTGGGGTCGCCACAGAGAGCACATCGAGACTACTTCTAGCTCAAATCGTGCTTCTTAGTCCAACTCTAAAGCCAATTCACAATAGTTGTACTCCAAGGCTAATTCTCAACTAAATTCCCATCCCAGTTCATATGTCGGTCAAGGCTTTCATTGTCAACTACAAGTAGACCATCGTGATTAGCCAAATTCCCTTTTATAACAATGATTCTGAAGCTAGATTAGGGTCTTCATATGATGCAAAATACATAGAGGATTGCTTTGATGATCCTTTTGATGATGATGATTATAGTGAAGAAGATCAGTTAGAAGAGAAAAAACTATTGTAGGCAGTTTTTGAGTCTAGCATACCTTAATATAAGTTTGGCATAATATTCATAAGAAACTTATATAAATCACAAATTCTTCTTTTGTTTGTGTTTGTGTGTATGTATTTTTTTTATACATAGGAGAAAATAATGGTAGAGGACTAGTTAGACGAAGTACTGGTTGGGGTAGTGGAAAGAAATTAGAGTTAGCTTCGAATGCATGAGACCAAATAATTGGTTCTAATAGTGGATAGTACATAAATCAAGCAAGAATCCTAGTAAAGGATGCTAATAAGTTCCCACTCACATACACAGATTGGAGGGCCTTACCTGAAGGATCTAAGGAGAGATTTTGGGAAGATATTAAGGCATTTTGACTTACTACCAAAGTTAACACCTTTTTTTCTTTTAATTTCATACAATCTTATAGCTTGTCAATGTTTAAACTTTTGTTTTGTAACTGTTAAAGAAATACAAATCTTGATGACACATGCAAGAAAGTAAAAATGATGATGGTCAGTAAATTATGGAGAAATTGGAAATTAAAAGTCAAGAGAATGTATTTCACTCCTTACAGGAGACACAAGTCTTGGTTGTTAGCACACTGTCCTACAAGAGTTGATGAAGACCAATGGCCTATTATGGTTGAATATTGGAGATTAGAAGATGTCAAAGCAGGTGTTAATTGTCACATATCTTTTGCTCTTGAATTAAATTCTAATGCTTTTACTATTTTGATGTGTTGTTAACTAATTTTTTTCTATTTTAATTTGTACATATTAGAAAGAAAACAAGATTAATAGCAAGAATTGAAAGAAACAGAAGATGCCACATCAAATAGGATGAAAAGATCATGCAAACCTCAAGGAAGAGGTATATGAAATCCTAATGCCTACATTTCTCATAGTTTTTTTTTGGAAAATAGTCCTATTTAGAAATATTAGCACTTTAGTTTGTACACTGAATATCTGGCAACTTTAGATTAAAATTGGAAAAGTGCCTTCAAAACTTAAAGTTTTTATTCATTCGAGTCAAGGAAAACAAATGGATGAGTTCACTTCACAAACAATTGTAAGAATTGTTTTTAGTTTCTTTTGTTTGGTCTTAAAAAATAATTCTTTCTTCTTTTTGTTTTTCAATTTAGGCAACTATGAATGAGAAGGTACAAAAACTGCGAAAGACATCCAAGGATGATAATTCTGCGAAAGATATGCTTTGTGAAAGTATTCATGGACCTAAAAACCAAGTCTTCTTCGTACTTGTGGCATAGGTGCGACCCCAAAAGATGTGTAGAGGACATCGGACCGCATGATTGCTGCACAAAAGAAAGCTTTTGATGATGCAATGAATGAGAAAATGGAAATCTTACATGGTGAACTGGGAGAAGAAATGAATTCTAAGTTGGCAGATTTTAAGGGGGAGTTGGTTGCTCAGTTTGATGTAAGAATAGTTTGAGATAATTATTTGGTTAAATATTATAGTTTTTCTAATTTTTTTACTGCTTCATTTACTATTTATATCTGTTCTTCTTGAAGGCATCTATATGTGAGTTGGCATCACCCCATAGAAGAGAAACGAATGCAGCAGAAAAATCTCGGATTCAAGACTCATTAGAGGTCGTATATTAATTCTTTCAATTCATTTTTGTGTTCAAAATCTTTGAAATATCAACAGCTATGGCCTGATTTTCTTTTCTTAGAATACGCTTTGTTGATAATGTAGTAGGTTGGTGATAGAATCAATAATGAAGTTGGAACAAATGATGCTAAAATGAAGATGGAAATTGGAACAAATGATGCTGAAATGAACAAGTGTGTAATGAATAAAAAAGTTTCTTCAATACTTGAGGTATAATAGCGTACTTCGAGTTGGTCCTTCTATAGATATAAAGTAGTGCCTCAATGGTCTATGTATTGAATGTAAAGGGCTATCCTCATTTTTTAAGTATGATCACTTGATGGCTAATTAAGTAATGGGTATGGATATAAAGTTTGCTAAGTTCCCACAAAATGGTTGTCTACTATTTCTATTTCGACTTTTTTTTTCATTATTTTCTCACATGGACTAGTGGAGCTTTTCAGATTCTTGTTTCTTGAGTAAAATAATGATTAATTAAATAATTTTTAGTAGTTTGATTACTACTATTGCTGCATGAGTTCCTTGTTGATATTGAATTGAATAATCTTTTGTTATAGTAGAACCATCATACTAAGAAGAAAAGGAGCAGAACTACTCGCAAATGACTTGCTTGAGGTACTACAAAAGTTTCTAGAAATAACTCTGCTCTTTTCATGTTTGTGATAGAAAGACCAATTTTACTTACTAAGAATATGCTTATTTTACTGTCCATATAATTCTCTCTCTTATTTTGACAAATTTTCTTGCTCATGATTTCTTCTTATTATTCTTTGAATGTGAGAGATTAACAATCAGTTCATTTATGAAGTTTGTGTTACGTTTTGAAGATTCTAATTGTTATAAAGCTTCTGCTTTAGTAACCTTAAGTTTTTGGGTATAATTGCACTATAAGTGAATATTTATCTTGCAGTATATGTCTTGCTAAGTTGACAGTAATAGGAGTAAGTTTTGCACTTTAGGAGTAAGTTTCACACTTCCATAGACCTTTTAGATAATATTTTTAAAAAATAATATTTAAAATAATAGCTTGTCCCTCTTTCTTGGAGATTATGATTGCAAATAAAATGATGAAACATCGTGATACTAACTTAATTGTAAATCTTCTTTGCATTTCTAATTTCTTGGGAATTTTTATCTAAACTCAGGTCATTTTGTTGTATGTGTTTGTAGTCTTGTTCCTGAAAGGCTTGCCTATTTTTTCCTTTTTTTAATCTTAAAATGAAAATTTCAAGTTATAGGTACCGAAGTTTGATTCCTATGCTTGCTATTCTGTATTTCTTTAGTAGATGGTGGAGCATACCTTTTATCTTAGAGTCTGCTCATTCTTCTTCTTAAATTCTCTTCCTCCGACCTTGAAATTTTATTGAACATAGGGCTGTGGATGATGGTTACTTTCCCAAATTTGTAAGTGAATTGATTGATGACCTTTGTAAACTCTAGTGTTCAAGAATGGTTATGACCATATTTCTTGTATTATTTCAGGATTTTGAGATATGAAGATACTTTTGAGAGATGTATGATGAAGTTGTGGTTTCCAAGACAAGCATTTCTTGGGATATATGAAACATCTTGTTATTGGAGTGAACTATTACATTACTCTAAGAAGTTCATCCTTTTTTTTTAAATGATGACATGTGATAAAATTTGGAGAATTTGACTGAAACAGTGTATGATACTTTGTTCTAGTGTACTGTGGAACTTTAATTTTGTTATGATATTCAATTTTAGTATATTTGAGCTGGATAAATATTGTACCATCAAAAGATGGATTTTTGGTCTTTATTAATAACTTTTTTGTGACACAATTTTATGTCACAATAACATTGTGGACATTTTTTACGGTGCTTTTTTGCGTAGCAAGTAGAGTAGTGACACTCAAACTAGTGTCAAATACATACGACACATCCGTAAATTGCGTTATTTTCTTTTGTGATGGCTACTTTTGTGACACAATTGAATTTTATCACTTTTGTGCTGCAAAAAGGTTTTTGCAACACGTTTCTGACTTTTCTGACTTTTTGTGGCACGGTTATGGCGTTGCAAAGAGCCCATTTTCTTGTAGTTATACCGAAAAGTTGGATAGACCGTAGGCATCATTGTTGCTAAGTGTGCATCATGTCTTTAGCCAAATGATCATATTGTAGTGAAGATCGTACAAAGACATCTATCAAATAAGTCATGGAGTAAACGTGCCCCAACTCAATGTTTACTCAAAATGGACACGTAGGGACTAAAAGTGTTTTTCTCTAAAACAACAGTGACATATTTGGTCCATTCCTCGAATATTGAGGAACAAAAGTGTATCTTCCGACCATTAACTATTTGTAAATGATCATTACTAAAGTTAGCCATGTAATCCATTCTTGGAAGGGACTTGTAAGAAATCAGGTTAACTGGATTCTTCTAATGGTATGGAGATCTGTCTAAGAAGATTTTGCATTGTTTTAGCTTTTATATTGGTATTTTAATTTTTCTACAATAAAACTTGTTTTCTGCTTTAGTAATATTGCGATGTGTCTTCTGTTTGCGTACAGAAATACTTTACTACTATAGGTACACAATTACATTGTTTGCTATAGAATTAACAGTCTTGTAATAGGAAGAATAAAAGATATTGTCCAGCGCTGGTCGTTAGTCTAAGTTGTAGGTTCAGAAAGATTTTTTCGACTGTTTTCAGAAAAAAAAAAATTAAACTAAAGGCTTCAACTTTGAGGAATGTAGCCCAAAGCAACGCTAACTAGTCCACATGTCTTGGATTTTCTTTCCCAAAGCTCGGCTACTTGATGAAGTTAACCATCATTGAAGGATTTTGCAAAGCCTTGAGTATATATGACTTCTCTGGGCGCTTAGAAGGCTTGAGGTTGAGACAGGCCTTGGCAATAATAGCAACTGCCCATACTTCCATCAACAGATCTTCATCCATGATCAAAGATGGATCTATCACATTTAGAATGAGTTCCTTATTAAATGGAGTGATGTATGACAAGGTTTTAGTCATCTGATCTTTCGTGATTCTATAATTGACAGCCATGAAATCCTGCTGGCCTGTAATTATGTGAGGACCCGAAAATTTTCTTATTTATCGAATATTACAAGTTTACTTAAATATTTATTTACTCATTTTCTCCGAATTATTTATTTCGACCATTTAAAATCCATTTATATGGAATAACGCCTCTTTTATATTTTTAAAGCGTTTTGTTGGAAAATTCACTTTTTAAAAATTCGTTTAGTTCGAAACAACGAGTGCACGTCTTTCGAGGCTATACTTGAGTCGGGAGTGTATTAATATTGGAGAGTTAAGAATGATCAATGGTAGATTAAGAAAGGTTAATTGAGGAATTAATACTCGACTCATGTGAGTACTCGTAAAAATTTACCTATTTTAAACTCCTAATTCTAGCTCATTTAATTATCTATTTGGCCATTTGCTCCGATTATTATTTTCTAACCTTTTTAGACCTAATTAAAGGGATCCATGGCTTAGTTATATTTTTAAAGTGACTCGTTTCAAAATTTAATTTCTGAAGGCTCGTTAAGTGAAAATAGTGAATACGCGACTGGAGTAAATAATTGAATCAAGGATACAATAAACATGGAAAATTGGAGACTTGCATGATGGTCCTAAAATAGGTAATTTATGTTTAAGTATTCAAGTGATAGTTATTAGTATCATCGTTATAAGAATTTCTTGGAGATTTCGTTTTATCGCGCACAAATTAGAAATACGCGTTTTCACACGCGCGATTTAATTAAGGGACTTTAGACCCTTATTTTGGGGCAAGTAAGAGTGAATAATATTTATATGAATGTAAGTGCATTAGAGATTTAGTGCACTAGTGCAACAAACTTAAGAGGAATCGAACACAAAACGCGCGCGTACACGCACTATTTGCGGTTGACTTTGTGCACCCAAGCCTTAACCATTAAGTTACCTTCAAGAAGCAACCTCCATCAGATTTTTCCCTCTCTCTCCTCACTCCCAATAGTCGAACCAGCAAAGGAGAAAAACAACTCCAATTCCATCCTAATTCCTTCACCAAATCTTCTCCAATTCGCTTCAAATTTCACCCACACTTAGTTTAACACTTGGAGATTGCATCTATCTAAGAAAAGGAGCTGCAATCCGCGGGTTTTCTTGAGCTAAGGAGAGCCAAAATTTCTATCTTGCACATCTAAGAAGGTAAGCTATGATCAACACTTAAAATCTTGCCTTATGGAAGTAGTATTGTGCATCTAGGCTTATGCATGCTTATGGGTAGCTTGTTTATGGTGAAAAAATGGTTGTGTGGGCTCTATGAACTCCCACCTTGGATATATGGACTGATTTGTGGTGTTTTGATGGTAATAATGTTTATTTAGTGGTTAAACTAGTGGATTAATGTTGGGTTGTTGATAGAAACTCAAGGAGGGTGCAATGACCAAAAGTGACCATTTTGCCCCTGCTTTGTTCGAGTACTTTGGTGCAAATTTTGAGGTTTTAATGGCTTGTTTATGTTTTCTACATGTTATATTGAGTGTGTAAAAATTTTCATTGAAAAATAACTTGATTTGGTCACCCAAATGTTGGAAATTCGGTAGCTTTGAAATCTGGAATTGGTTCCCGTCACTGCCCAGGCAGTCATTTTGTTTTGGCTATAACTCATCGCTCCGATGTCGGAATCAAGTGCCATTTGCGGCAATGGAAACTAGACATTCCCAGCTTTCCTTTGGTATAAAATGTACATCCTGGTTCAACTTGTGTGAGCCAAACCATTCATTTGAAATTCGCTGTCCTGTTTTGTTGCTTCCTGGAAGGCAGCACATGAGCTATAACTTGATGCTCACGAACGAGCTAGTTATGGACAGATTGTGAAAACAGTTTCTTCTGAGAAAATATATACTTATGAGTCTATTTTCCAACTCCACCAACCATGCTCAATTCTAAGTTGAATTGAGTGATTTGTGACCAAAGTTTGAAACTGACTCACTGAGGAAATTCCTCATTTTGGGCTAAATCCTTAACTAATCTTGGTTTGGGACTTGTACTTGAAATTCTTGGTGTTAATCACCCAAAAATTTTGTCTTGGATGCCTATTAGACATTTGCTATGAAAATGGACCGTGTTTGAGGCACTTGGTAAGCCAAACGTTTTGAAAACGGGAAAACGGAACTCACAAGGCAGATTTGCCTTGGAAATTTTGGAACTTTGGAGATTTGGTTAACCAACTTCCCGTGCATATTTATCCAAGAAATTTGGTAGAGAAATAGCCCTTATGTGTTAATGTGATCATACCAAATTTGGTACTATTCCGAGCCCGTTTTTCTGTTCCACTAAACTTCCAAAGTTAACGATGAGAGCTTGGAAAACCCTTGTTTAACAAGGAAATTGTGGTAACTTTGAGCTACCATATCTTGGTGCTCAATACTCCGATTCTTGTTCCGTTTGTTTTGTTTTAAACTTGGATTGCAACTCTAATAGAGTTCCAAATTTCAGAGGTTAGTTGAAATCAATTGAATTTTACCGAATTTTCAAAGTTGGCCAAAAACCAACCTAAACCTGTCTTCAAAGCCCCAGAACAGCAAATTTGAGCTGATTTTTGGATGCCTTCCACGTGGATTCATGGGAAGGTGTCTTCTAGAAACTTTTAGTACTTTGAAAGATATTTCCAACAGTACCAATTTTTCCAATTTTGGACTTGTAAAGAGTGAGATACGATTTTTCAAAGATTTCGTATCAAAACTGAAATTTTCGAATCTTAAGGAAATGGAGATTTTCGAATTCTCCTTATTCCTTTGATATTACTTGAACGTTTTATACTTGGTTTCAAAGATGAAAACTTGATTGCTTTTGTGTTTTAAAAACCCCATCTTTGAGCCTCGATTTACGAATAATTGGGGTTCAATTTCATAAGATTTCCTTAGGATTGCACACTAGTGCTATCTTCTTCGATAATTGGGGTTTATAAGTGATTGTTCACTATTAATTGATCAGGCTCGCACGAGGACCTTCAAGAGGATCCTACGGTAGACGCTTGAACTTCAAGTAACATTTCTCCTTGATTGACTTGGTGAGTGTCAAGTGCATGAATACATGAACTCCTGTGAATTGATACATGCTTACTTGATATCCATGACTTGAGAATTTGAAAATGGAGTCAAAGTGTGTACTTTATCGCACTCATTCTCATTCGAAACAAATAATTCATGAATGACTTGCTAAATATGACATGAATGCTTGATTGTATCAAATGCTTGCTTGACATGAAATAATATGCTATGGCTGCATACGTCACTGGAGTGAATCTCCTCGACACACACATGTACATGGGGGACGCCCAAACTCATAGGCCGACCTTGGAACTCGAGTCGGCATGGGCTTGGTCGGGAACCTCGGCGAGTCATGAGAATCACATGATAAGCTTGATCTATTGGAGAGATCTTGCTTGGCATACTCGTTGAAGTATTGCCTTAAACAAATGACAGGTGGGCCCGATACAGGGGTATGTAAGGTGAAAGGGGACAGGTTAAGTGGAGTTCTACGGACTAAACCTACCCGATTGACGGAGTGTCAATTCGTGGAGGTTCTTGATCGTGCTAGTGGAATATAGCTCATGAGAGCTCCAGTATCCTTGAATTGTTTCTGTTTACTTTTCAGTGAATCGTTAATTATTGATATATTGTTGCTCGACTTGTAAATTTTGGATTGTTACTTGAACTATGTGCTTGTATGTGTGTTCTTGGCCCCACGAGCGTTTTGCTCACCTTGTAGATTTGTTTTCCTTAACAGAATTGGGCATGGAATGAGACTTGGAGGAACCCTTTTAATGCACTTTTGGCTTAGGGTTTCTAATGTATTTTGGGCTAGACCCCTTATTGGTTGTACTTTTGGGAACCTAATGTATGATTTGGATATTTGATGTACCTGGAAGTTGTATATTTTGGGTATTGATGTAACTTTTGGGAATTTGATGTAAGGATTGGATAATCGTTATATATATATTGTTAAGTTTGGAAGTTTTCCGCACTTTCTTACTTATCTAGTGTTGTTGAATAGTATTGTGCTAAGCTTGAACGGATATTGCCATGAGTCCTAGCGAGAGTTGGGCAGGCGTCCCGTGGATACCCTCTGGTTCGCCTTAGGGAGAAGTGGGGGCGTCACAAATTAGCTGCAGCAAAACCTTTCCAAAAGCATAAACATCGAAGGCCCGTGCGGCATAAAAAATACCTAGCAAGTCAAGGTAAGTGTTAGAAACACAATTATTGTGAAGATTCACATTTGGTTACTTGGTAATCTACATGTTACGTGGCCAATTCCTTTACTTGGTCTGTGAAGCATGTTTAAGGGTACGAACATGAATGAATTTAAGACTCATTTTGACTAATTTAGCACCCAATCAAGGAACAGGTCCGAAAATGATCAGTAACAATGACGACTAAACTTTAATTCTAGACATGAAGATGCACTTCCTGTATAAGTTCTTTCCAACTTAAACAAATTTCTAATGGCAGATACCTAATTAAGCTAAAAAAAAAGAAAAAAACTGTGTGTGTTAATGAATAACCTTATATCAATGTTTTGCAAAACAAGACCAGACCGTCCAATCTACTAATCGGACCATGAATCGGTCTTGACTCCAATTTGGTTCAATAGTTAACCAATAATTTAATTGAATTAGTCAAATCTAGCTAAGAACTGGTGGGACCAATAAACGTTTTGTAAAAACTGAAAGGTTCTACTAGATTTCACTGATATTTTATTTTAAAAAAATTTCAGCTATATTAAACTTTTTTTGATACTAAAATAAATAAATAAAATGATTAAACGTTTGAATTAGAGTTGAACCGATCGAACTGACTGAACCATAAGTTAGAAACTCTTTCGGTTCACTCCCCGATTTGAATTTAAAAACATTGCCTTCAATTCATCTCAAAATCAATTAGCAATCAGCAGTATCCCAAAACTATATTCAAAGTGACCAGAAATCCACCTTCACTATGAGAGCCCGTAAAATTTTTTCTTAATTTATACCATTTAATTCTATTCCTTTTCATGCATTTTCCTTATTTTATTTTACTACATTAATTTTCTGGACACTTTATAAGTGAATATAGTTTTTCCAACCATTTTTTTAGTATAAGTTAGTTCGGGTTAAATTTAAAGTGCGTTATGGACGTGGGATCCGCTAGTGCGATAAAATTTTGTTGATTAAGTGATTTTTGTGCTAAGTATTATTATTTTACAAGGTGCTAGGAGACAATTGGAAGTTAGCTAGATAAATTACCCTTGTTAGACAAAAGGATAAGCTTAAAACCCTAAGAGGGGCCAAGTGTCACTATGCTATTAGAAGTTGGACTTTTGACCAAGATTGGTAACTTTACTAAAATCAGATTTTTGACCAAAATTCATTCATTTTCTTGTCTCCTTTGGCTGAAATTAGTGAGAGAGAAACCAAGAGAGTTCTTCATCTTCCACTTCAATTTCTTGTCCAAATCTTGAGTTTCAATCAACCAAATCACAAACTACACCATACAAGTGATCATTAGGGAAGATTAAAGGTGTTGGTGGAGTTGTTTTGGAGGAGGAAAGATTAAGCTCCTACCTTTCTTGTGGTTTTAAGGTATTTTGCCAAGAACATCCTCTTTACTTCAATTAATTGCTTATTAGTGGTTTTTAGTTGTTCTAGATGTTGTTTTGTGGAAGATTAGCACTTGAATGCATGAATTTTAGATTAGGGTTTCTTTTTTTTCCAATTCTTCCCGGTACTGTTACACCTAGTTATAGGCCGAATTGACCTTAGCACAAAACATGAAAGTTGTAGAGGATGATGTTTTATAGTTGCCTGAAAAATTGCAGCTCAATCGGAGCAACGTAACCTGTGAAAAGACTGAAATACCCCTGCTGCCCTGATTCTGTCAGAAACTGAAAATCAGCTTTGGTAATTGGTTAATTTGACTGGGAATACTACTGATTTGGTTGTCGATGTCTTCTTAAGACTTATATCCTTGTATCTTAGCTTTCAGATGGCTTTGGAATCACTTGAATTGGAGTTGTATGTCCTGAGATATGATTGAATGAATTAGGACTTCTAGTTGAACTGCGAACTGGAAAATCTGGGGTTGTTTTGGTACATTTGACCTAGATACATTGCAAACTGGACTGAGTGGCCTTCTTCAACATTGTACCCCTTTCTCTTAGCTTCGAAACAGTGTAAATTACACCTCAATCTGACAAGGATAGCTTCAGTTGTGTTAATTCCGCTAAGCAACAGCAAATCTGCCTTTTGTTTTCCGACCCAAACTTCGTTTCCGCATATGTCCTAGTTTGATTTTGCACTTATACGTTCCATATGATTTTACTCTAGTGATATGTGGATTTGGTTTATGACTCATATTCGAGCCTTATGGTGGCTCTAATTAAAGTTGTTTGATAGCTTGTGATTTGTGGATGTTGAGGTTTGGTTGGAAAGTAAAGAAAGATAAGTGAAATGCTGTCAACATTTTCGCGGAGCTTCTGCACAGTCTCGGGAAATTTACTATATCTTGATGTAGGAATGTCAGAATTGAGTTCCATTGTTGCGTTTTAAACTAGATTCATAGGGTTATAAACCGTGTAAATTTCAGGCCCTTTTTCTGTCTGTGAAATTTATGGTGATTTTTCAAAGTTGACTGAAATATTGTACCTGTTCTATCTTTCACTGGTTGAAGCAGCAACTTAAGGCTCGAATTTGACTGGGTTGTGTTTTGAATCTTACTATGGTGTTTTCTAGAAAGTTATAGCCCTTTGAATGTATTTTCCAACGGTATAAATTTTATCAATTTTGGACTTACAAAACTTGAGATATGATTTTTCTTATAGGGTTGTGCAAAATGGAAAATCCTATTTTCCTAGTATTTATCTTACTTTCATTATCTACTTCAAATTTGGATTTGGTCAGTCATTGTAGGTAGGGTTTTGAGGTTGTTCATGCCTTTAAGACTAACTGTTACCTTTTCACTCCAAGGTCACCTCTTTGCTTTGCATTAATAGTTCTTTTGACTAGGCATATGGCTCGTAACCGAGTCTCACTTGCGAATTCCATACTAAGTCTTGGAGTCGAGTCTTAAGTGTTTGCCTTGATTGTTCTAGGAGGTGCCGACGATTAAAGCCACACTTGGGAAGGAAACTTTTGAAGTTTTCCTTATTTGAACTGGTGAGTGTACCACTCCCCTGAATTATTGCTAAACTGGTTTCCTGTACTTGCAAATTGCTAGTTGAATGTCTTTCCTGACTGTTTATCTTGTATGAGACGAGGGTGTACTTTATCACACTCGTTCTCTTGCCTGTACTGAACAAACTGGAATCTATTACTTGTACATGTTATGTACTTGAACTTGTTACTTGCACTTGTTATGATGTCGTTTGGAAGAGTATCCAACGACCTTCCTGTTAAACCTGAGCTCAACCTCATGGGGAGTTAATTAAATCGAGCCAGCAAGGGCTTGGTCGAGATAATTGACAATCCATGGGTGCCTGTTCCTGGGGGAATCTTTGGGTATTGAGACTCTTGATTCTGGTATACTCGAGTATTACCATTCCTGTTCCTGTTTGGCGTTCGGGCCCGGTAAGGGGTATGTTTGTTGAACGGGATTTTGGCGTTAAAGTGGTGATCTACTGGACTGGTTCCTTTATTTGAAGTTGACGGAGGGTCAACAAGGCTGGATCAAGTATTGCAATGGGCATTTGGCTCCTGAGAGCCACCTGTATCCTTGAAATTGTGATGTTCGTTCATTTCTTTTACTTGATGCGGATATGTGTCCTATAAATGTTTTCTCATGATTTCTACTGTTATATTTTTGGTACCTCATTGAGCTTCTAGCTCACCCCGTTTCGTTATCCTTGTTTTCCTTACAGGAAATCACCTTTTGAAGACTATGATGTTTGAAGCATGAGTTGAGCTAGTTTTAGTATTCTTTTGTATAGCTCCTCGATGGTTGGAAAACTTTAAATGTATTTTAACCAAACAATTCCCTTTTGAATTGTAAATTTGCAACCATGTGTATCTAAAAGTGTTTAACCATGTTCCTAAGTTGATTTGGTTTGGAAATGTTCTTTTCTAGGGTTATCTTAAGTTGTTGTGCTTGTTTGGGTTTTGGACAGTGAATGTTATCTTCTCGAAGTTCTTTTGAGCGGTTGGTAGGGTTTACGCTCGTTCCGGATCCGTAGTCCCGGCGAGAGTTGGGCAGGCGGTCCGCCGAACCCTTTGGTTCGCCTTAGGGGGAGGTGGGGCTGTCACATTCACACATGATTCGGTCTTAAGAGCTGTTAGAATTAGAGTTGCAAATGAATCGAGCCGCTCGCGAGCGGCTTGAGTCAAGCTCGACTCGAGCTCAAAATATTAAGCTCGTTAGCTCACGAGCCGACGAGTATATATATATATTTATTTATTTATTTTAATAGTAAAATTGTCACAGCCCCACCTCCCCCTAAGGCGAACCAGTGGGTTCGGCGGGCCGCCTGCCCAGCTCTCGCCGGGACTCAGTCGTTCACTACAATCCTCAAACCAATACAAGATAAAATCCCAAATATAAATCAAATATTCCAACATTTAAAATATCAAAAACGAAGCGTCCACGCTTCCACTGCGCCACTCTGATCCTTGATCACAATTAGTATACAGGAGGAAGTCCAAAACTAGACTATTACACATCCAATCAATTCTAAACGTTCTAAACGTTCAATACAATCCCAATATGAATGATTACACAAAAGGAAATCCAAGTTCAATCCATACATGAAATAATCCATGAATAAACGCTACAAGCCCTTCCTTCGCCTTGAGCCCTGTGGAGGGGTATAAAACATTTTTGGGGTGAGCTAGAAGCTCAGCGAGTAACCAGTAAAATCAGTAATCAAATCGGTTCAACCATAGTTCATTTCAATGATGTTCAATTCAAATCAAATGATAAGTCCAGAAACAATTTCAACATTTACAAAACATTAAATATGGAGTATCAATAATTCAAGAAACATTTACAATGGAAAGCGATAGTAACATTCATGAAAAGGATACGTTCGTTCTCCTGTCATTTCATTGCATTTTTGGTTTCATTCGTGCATTCATTCACCCCGTCCCTGGCTTTTGGCCAGGCTCCACCAACCTACAAGGTAATACTCGAGTATACCGAAACGTTCACCCAAGTTCCTAGTCGCCCGACCGAGTCCGCTTCTGGCTCGAGACGACCGGTAACAAGGGGCAATGGCCAGTTCAGCCCAAAAGGCTTACATTCATGCGCAAGTAGCATTTAATCACTAATCATTGAAAATTTCATATTTATTTAGGTCGAGTGCGATAAAGTACACACTCGCCTAGAAAACTCGTTTTAACAATCATTGAAAGCAAAATCAATAATAACAAGACACTAAGATGCAAGCACGCATGATATGTAAGAAAACAGTTCCAAAAGTAACTTTGAAAACAGTTCAAAAGTAGATAATGCAGGAAAGCGGTTCAAAAGTAAATTTGGAAACAGTTTGAGGTCACTCACCGCCATGGCTCAGCAATCATCCATCAAATATCGTTGCCTTGCTCAAATCCAAGTCTTAAATCACAAACTCAATGCAAACGAGTTCCTTCAAAGTTCGGACAGCACTTCCCCTGAATTTGTTAACTTTTCCAGTCATCATGGCTTGATTACTTCCTCAAATCAGTCCCAAAGGTACACACACAACAACAAGTTCATCCAATAGCCATTCAGCAAGCTCCAAGTAGTACTAGTACAAGTCCAGCTAGGGAAAAGTCCGGAAATAAAAGTTAAGCTCAAAACCAGAAAAAACAGTTTTGACGTCATTTTGCGGTAATGGTACCAAAGGCGCTACGATGGTCGGATTAGGGTGTAAGACCCACCATTTTGAAGCTAAGAACCAGGGCTAAAACAATGTAGAAGGTCACTCAGTCCAAATCCCAGCATAACTAGGTCAAATATGTAAAATACCAAACCAGAACCGTAATTACAGGTTTACAAATCACACTATGCTGTAATCAGTACAACTCAGTCTAAACAGGTCCAAATGCAGAAATTACAAAGGCATATGGTAGCTAGGACATCAAGCTACATTTCATCAGAAGACTTCAACACCCAAATCCAAAACAATTCCAGTCAAAACAACCCATTTCAGACGCAGTTCTAACATCCTGATGAACCCAGAACAGCAATAGTAATTTCGGCTTATCTCATTCTACACTACTCCAATTGACCTGAAATTTTACAGGCACCTTTAAACCATAAATACCTACAACTTTCATGTTTTGACCTAAGGCCAATTCGGCCTCTATCTAGGACCCAAAATTTCGGACAGAATGAAGAACCAAGAACCCTAATTTTCCAGAATTTCTTCCAAAACAGAAATTGATTGCAATTGCCAATCATTTACACTTACTAGAGTCATTCTAGGCCATTTCCAATCATCATACAAGGCCACAACAACATGATCACATCAAACCAGAAAATTCATCAATAAAATAAAAACTTCACCAATTCATCTCAAACCAAGAAATAAATCACAAATTTCAACACTTTAGCCACCACTAGGCACAAATTAAACATCATTAAGTGTAGGAGGATATTCAATCACCACTTACCAAGTAAACAAGAGAGAGGGAGTAGTAGAACACCTTAGCTTCCTTAAAAACTTCACCAAACAACTTACTAGCACCTAATAGAGGGATTTTATGGAGTAGAAACTAGTTTAGGCAATTGTTTTTGGAAGATTGAGCTAAATGGAAGCTAAAATGGTGAAGAGTTTCTTTCTTCTTTGCTCAAGAGAGAGCCGGCCATGGAGGAGAAGAAAAGAGTGAATTTTATTGATTTTTTTGAGATATTTAACTCAATGGAAAAAAAAGTCAAAAAGGTGAATAGTTGTCATAAGTCATATCCAATATAATGGTGACACTTGTCACCTTCATTAATGCAATCCTATCCTTTTTTTTTCTCTCACATCAATCAAATCTCACCCTCTACTTATCTCTTAACATCCGATAAATTTCCACCAGTATCCGGAATTTAACCTAATTGGCCGAATTTTTCCGAACTTTTCGCACTAGTGGGTCCCACGTCCATTATCTATTCTTAATTTCTCAAAAACTCTCCAATACTAGAAAAATCATTTGAAAACGATATTTGCTCATAAACTTTATCTGGAGAATTTTTCTAATCAAGAAAATGTAGAAAAGGCGAGCGAGTAAATAAAATAAACCCTAGAAAATTAGAAAATTTCCGGGTTCTCAAACTCATTTTTTTTTCGGGGCGTCACAAAAATTACATAAATATCCTTAATATTTTTTATTTATTAAGAAAAAATTTTTATTTTATTTATTTTTTTAAAACTAAAATAATTATTTTTTATTTTTTCGAGCTCGAGTTCGAGTTTTAAATTGTCACCTCGTCGAGTTTGAGCTTGAGTTCGAGTTCAATTAAACTAAGTCAAGATTCAGCTCGATTAGACCAAAACTTGATTCGACTCGACTCGTTTGCAGTCCTAGTTGGAACTGAAATGGGCTCATGAAACATTTTTATTGATAATGGGCTTGAGGTAAGTGTGAACGAAGTCTTGAAACCCTCAAAGACTCTAAACAGAACTCGAGCCACTCGTGGAACTTTAAACGAGTTGATGTGAAAGATTCCAGACTCATGCCTGATACCACTACAAATGATCGGAGGATTTACCTGAAAACTAATTGGATGTGAGGCAATTTATCAAGGATCTTATAAATATCAGAAGGATTTCCTTGAAACAACAATATGGTATATTTCATGTGGAAAATAAATGTGGGATATTTGTTTCTCAACATATATCAATGGGCTTTAGCAAAGAGGCCCATGTCATGCTTCTAATTATTTTCCTCTGAAAAAATGCTTCTTACCTAAAAGAAAAATAAAAAAATGTAGGGTTTCACTATATATGTATTAGCTTGACATATTGTTACTATTCTTATAGTCTCTCTCACTATGAATTAATTAATAAAAATGGTTTTATATGTACACAACCAATAAAAATTCAAATTAGGAAAAAAAAATCTGTCCCATAAATAAACTTCCAAGTCTTACATCACAAGTTATCAAAATTACCTCAATCTTCAAGTTTAAATACAACCCAAAAGAATATGTACTACAGTCATCTACCATAATACAACTTAAAATCTCCAAGAGAAAACAACTTAGTACTATTCGTGAGCACTCTCGGCCTTGAACCCTGTTAAGGAAAAAAAAATGTGGAATGAGCTAAACAGGCCAGTGAGGTTCCAAGACACTCTAGCAGTTCTAATAAATCAAGGAATTTGAGCATAACACATGTGTGGTTCAAGGTTGCACATTGGCACATTAACATGAAACGGTTATCATTCTACAGAAATAAACACATTTTGAAGGATACGGTGTTCCAGTGGAACTATTTCGGTCAACTTCACCTTATAACTTCAGATCCCCTCGGTCTGTCTGGCCATCACCTTATCCCTCCAGTGGTAATACTCGAGTATACCGAAATAGTGGCCCAGGGTTCCAACCTACCCGACCGAGTCCAGTCCTGGCTCGAGCAGGTTAGTAACCAAGGGCAGGATCTAGTTCAGCTTAGAGCTTACAACATACGCAAGTAATCAAGTAAATTGGTAAATGGTAAGTAATCAAATAGATCGTTAAACGGTAAGTAATCAAATAAATCGGTAAACGGTAAATAGTTCAAATAAATCAGTAAACGGTAAGTAGTTCACAGTTAACGGTAGAAATTTTTCATTTGAGTAGGTCGAGTGAGATAAAGTACACACTCACCTTAAAACAGAGGAAAAGTTCATAGGAGCAATTATCGGTAGCACTTAACAGTTAAACACATAATGAACATGGAGTAAACATGTCGTAAAACTATTCAAATCACGTACTCCTATATGGAATACTCACCAATTCAAAATAGAGTGTAAGTGCTCAAACAAACTTTTAGGCGTCCGCTTCGAGATCCTCTTGAAGGTCCCCTTGAGTGCCTGAACAAATAATAATTGGCTATAACACACTATTGTTTATAAACCCCTTGTTAACAAGGAAGGTTGTACACTTGTACAATACTAAGAATATATTATGAAAGAGAGCCTTAATTACTCGTAAATCGAGACTCAAAAGTGGGGTTTAATAACAGTGGCTGATTCGAACCTATAGGCAGTTTCAGTCTTAGTTTTTGGCAAATTTGGAAATTCGGCAAAATTCACAGAACGTGAACTAGCCCATGAAATTTGTAACTCAATTAGAATTCCAATCAAGGTTTAAAACACAACAAGCGAAACAAAAATCGGAGTTTCGAACGTCAAGATATAGCAGCTCAAAGTTGGCCAAAAATTGAAAACTGTTTGTACATTTTCCAGATTTGAAGAGCAGATTTGGGACATCATTTGTATATTGAAATGGTCTTAGATTGACACCAAATTGGTACAATTCAACTTTCATATGAGAACTACTCCTCTATCAAATTTCATTTGAAAATTTGTACGGGAAGGTAGTTAACTAAACTACTAAAGTTCAAGGAATTTCCAAGACAAATCTGTCTTCTTGCTTCCTTTTCCACTTTTCAAACATTTGGCCCAATGAAATCAACTCCAATTTGGTTCATTTGTGACACTAAGGTCCAGGAAACATCTAATATGCATTTGGTAGGTGATCGACACCAACATTTTCAAAACAACATGTCCCAAGTCAAGCTAGGCCATTCGGCTAGCAAAATTAGGGTTTTCCAGCTTTGGTACAGTTCGGGAATTGGGCTATATCTCACTCAATACAAATTTAAATTGAGAATGGTCAGTGTCGTTGGAAACTAGATTCAAAAGGCTACATTTCATCAGAAGAAATCATTTTGAAAATCAGTTCATAAATAGCTTGAATTCAAGCGACAAATCTCAGCTTATTACTGCTACTTGAACAGAGCAGCAGAACAGAACAGGGAAATTTGGCAAACTACTATGGTTCACTCAGCTCGAATTAGGAGATGCATTTTATACCGTTAGAAAAGTACGGATGTCTAGTTTCGAATACCACTGACGGCACTCAATTCCGATCTCCGTACAGAGAGATATGTTCATTCAAAGGTGCTCTGTCCAGATCATCTGAACACACTTTTCCAAATTTCCAAAATTTCAAAATTTCAACTTTTACTCAATCAAATTAAATGATTCTTGGTTGAAACTTTCTACACATCATATACAACATATCTACATCAATTTCAAAGTCATTTGAACAACAAAAATTCGAGTTAAAGCCATGGAAAAATAGAACAGATTTTCGGTCAGCTTTCCTAAGAAATTTCCTTCAACCTTTCTTTCATTTTCTATCCATAATCTCTTCAAATAACATGTAAACAACATCAAACAATCATTATATCATCATCTCAGCCCATATATCCAATGTGAGAATTCATAGAGCCCACTCCAACCATTTAAATCCAAATAACAACAACCATAATGAGGCTACAAGCTTCATAGCAACAATTAAACCCACTAAAGCCAAGATTAAATGGTTGGATGATTACCTCCTACTCCTTGAGATAAACCAGAAATTTTTGCACCTCTAAAGTCCAAGAAAAACCGTGAGATGATGCTTTTCCCTTAGCTTAAGTTGCTCTCCAAGTGAAGTGGAAGTTGGTTGCAAAGTTGGGGGTGATTTGGAGCAAGAATGGAGTAGATGATGAAGTGCTTTCTTTCCTTTCTTTTCTCTAGTTCCAGCCGGCACTAAGGAGAGAGATGAGAGAGGTTTGTGTGCTGAAACTTGGAGTGGAAGAATGAAATAGTAGGTATAGGTGTTGGGCCAAAAAGTCAACTCTTAATAATTGTCGCGCGCGCGGGTTTCGTCTCCGATTTCTCTCGGGTTTGTTTCACTTGTGCACTAAACCTCCAATGCAATTTCTTTAATACTATAATTATTCACCTTAGTAGTCTAGTATTAGTTTCTTAAATCTCCACTTAGCTGTTCTAGCTCGATTTACGCGAACTTCCAATTCGCGCGCTAAAGCGAAATTGAAAAGAAATTCTTATAACGATAATATAATTAACTACTACTAAGGTAAATAATTATAAAAATAACTATTTTAGAGATAAAAACACGAGTCCCCACATATATTAATTCTCTAAATCTCCAATTAGTTTGTACCGGTGCGACTTTCGGGAAACTTTCGACGCGTGCGCGGTATAAGCTTAAATTTAAACTCACTTACATCTAATCCCTCAATTAACTTTTATTAGTCTCTTCTTAATCATCCTTAGTTATCCAAGACTAATATACTCTCGGATCGAATTTGCCTGGAAAAAAAACGTTTATTCGCTATTTCTCACTAAACAAGCCGTAGAAAAATTAAATTTACTAACGAAATGTTTTAAAAACATAATTGGGACATTATTCCATGAAAATAAGTTTAAAATGGTTGAAATGAATTATTCGGAGAAAACGGGTGAGTAAATAATTAATTAAGTCAGTAAAATAAAATAAAAATAAGAAAAATTGCGGGTCCTCACATGTTGACTTTTCCCCATTTCTTTGCTTGATCTCTTTTGCTGCCATACCCATCTTCTTCCCTACCATCCGCCACAACCTTGTCCCGTGCTCAACTAGCAAAACCATCCAAACACAATACAAAAAACAAAAACAAAAAGGCTATTTCAAATAACAAAAATTAAACTCAAGATACCTAAAAATTTGGTGTGTATACCAAACAAAAGTTAGAAATCAAAAGGTTGAAGAACCAGACCAAGAGATAATATCTTTTTGCGACTTTTCTTTCCTAAAATTTTAATTTGTGTCTGCCTATGTTTTATTGGGCCATGTGTTTAGTGAAAAAGTTACTTATACAATGTGAGGACCCGAAAAATTATTTTTATTTTATTTTATATTTTTGAATACATTTTCTTTACCTTATTTTATGCCTTAATTTTCTAGATATTTCTATAAGAGAGACAAGATTTTTAATCATTTTTCTACCATAAGTTAGTGCATATTAAGTTCATAGTATATTATGGAAGTAGGACCCACTAGTGAGGTGTATGCGATAAATTTTGAAGATTAGGAGAAGTTTTGTGCAAAGGGATATTATTTTATAAGGTGTTAAGAGATAATTAGAGGTTGACTAGATATTTTTGTGATTGGAAGACAATAGGATGAGGGTAAACCCTTGGAAGCCATTTGTCACCAAAGCCTTGGAGTTTTGACTTTGACTAAAACCATTCTTAGCCTTTAATAAAAACAAAATTTGACCAAAACAACCCTTCTTCTTGGCCGAGTTTCTTGAGAGAAAAGGAGAGGAAAAACTTCATCCTCAACCTTCCATTCTCGCTTGAATCCTTGAAGTTTCATCCAAACTTTGCAATCCAAACCATAAAAGGTGACATCTTGGAATGTAAGGACTCAAGTTTTTATTCACAAAATAATTATTTTTATAATTATTTACCCTAGTATTGGTTAATTATATTATCCTTACATGAATCGTTCCCAAAGTTTGCCTTATCAGCGCAAATCAAAAATTCGTGTATTTCGCGCCAAAACAACTAAGTGAAAATTTAAGAAGCTTATACTATACTACTAAGGGTGAATAATTATAGTGTTAAAGGAATTACATTTGAGGATTAGTGCACTAGTGCAACAAACAAGAGAGAAAAGTGGTAGTTAGGGACACTATACGCACACTATTCCTAGTTGACTTTTGAACACCTTTTGGCCACAAATTCCTTAAGCTTCCAAAGGAAGCTTCACAACACAAAACCCTCTCTCTCTCCTCACCTCTCTTGGCCGGCCGAACCATCAAGAAAAAAGAAAGGAAAGAAAACTTCTTCATCTTGTTCAATTCTTGCTCCAATTCACCTACAAAATTGCAACCAACCTCAAAATCACTTGGAGATTAGCTTGAGTTTGGAAGAGGACATCATCTAGTGGAAATTTCTTGGAGTTTTAGTGGTGAAATTTTCTGGTTTCATCAAGGTTCAAGAGGTAACCATCCACTCCTCTAATCTCTCCATTTAATTCAAGATTTATGGTTGGATTTGCAAGGGTTTGAACCCTAAGCATGAAACTAGGTAGAGGACTTGAGGAACCCACTTTATCTTGCTTTAATCTTTAGGTAGAGGTCTTGAGGTGACTTTTAGGTAGCGGGCTTGAGGTGTAATTGCTTGAATATGATTGTTATGTGTGTAGATGAAAAGATTATGGTGAGAAATGAAGGAAAGATCGAAGGAAATTTGCACATGGATGCTGGCCGAATCTGTCCTGTTATTGCCTTGCCTATGTTTCAAATTTTTGATGCTTAAATGACTATGAAACTGATGTATATATGTGGTATATTGTGTGTAGAAAGTTTCTACAAAAAATCATTTGATTTGGTTGAGCAAAACCTGAATTTTCGAAATTGGAAGAAATCTGGAAATGGGTTTGGCTGTCCAAACAATAACTCTTTGATTGAACATATCTCTCTGTATGTAAGTTGAAATCGAGTTTCGTTTGGGGCATTTGAAACTAGACAATTGTAACTTTCCAACGGTATAAAATTGACCCTCTAGTTCGAACTGAGTGAGCCGTAGTGATTTGGCAAAGTTTGTTGTCCTCTTCTGATGGTCTGTCCCAGAGAAAGGTAGATGCTGCATTTTGTGGCTCTATTTTCTCTCACTTGTGAATTGATTTCAAAAATGAGTTTTTTTGATGAAATGTAGAGTTTTTAATCTAGTTTCCAACGCCACCAACCATTCTCAATTTCAAGTTGTATTGAGTGAGATATGGTTCAACTTCCAAACTGTAACAAAGTTGGAAATCTGGAAATCTTTCTCTTTTTGCTAGCCGAATGGTTAGGTTTGGTTTGGGACATTTTGTTTCAAAAATTTTGGTGTCAATTACCTACCAATTGCTTATTAGATGTTCATAGGACCTTGGTTTCAAAAATGAACTGAATTGGGACTGATTTCATGGTGCAAAATGTTTGGAAAAGGAAAGGAAAGCAAGAGGACAGATTTGCTTGAGAATTTCCTAAACTTTGGTAGTTCTGTTAACTACCCTCCCACGTGATTTTTTCTGTGAAATTTGATAGAGAAGTATTCATCATATGGAAGTTTCGTTGTACCAAATTTGGTGTTATTCTAAGACCATTTCGATACCCAAATGATGTCCCAAAGTTTGCTATTCAAATCTGGAAAATTCCTGACTTGTGCTCAAATTCCAGCCGACTTTAGACAATTATATCTCAATGCTCAAAACTCTGAATTTAGTTAGAAATTTCAAAGGCTAGTTCACTTTCTGTGAATTTTACCGAAATTCCAAAGATTGCCGAAAAACATGATTGAAACTACCTTGCTTGCTCAGATCAGCCACTTTGAGCTAAAAATTGAATGCTTTCCATTTAGAATTTTGGAAAAGTATCTTCTAGGAACTTTTAGTAATTTGAACCAAGATTCCAACGATGTAAAGTTTTCTAATTTTGGACCTATTAAGTGCAAGTTCTGATTTTTCTAAATTTGACGCCTAAAACTGAAATTTTCAGATTTGATGGGCGATGAGTTTTTGGAAACTTTTTCCCTATCTTTTGCTAGTGATTGATCGTTTTAAACTCGATTTCATGGAGGAAATCAGTTTCTCTTGTGTTGCTAAATCATCACTTTTGAACCTCAATTTTGAGTGATTAAGGTTCTCTTTTGAGACTTTAATTTAGTCTAAATAAGTGAATCTTCTTTCTTGATTAATACATAATTGTGAGTGAAAGTACTTGTTATATTGTTTAGGCACTCAAGGAGACCTTCAAGAGGATCTCGAAGTGAACACCTAAAGGCTTGTTTGAGCAGTTACTCCCTTATTTTGATTGGTGAGTGTCAAGTGCATGACTTGTTGCAATTATGTGAATTACTTTTTATGGATTGAATGATTGATAATTGTGGAGTCGAGTGTGTACTTTATCGTATTCATTTTCTTTCAACTGATTGTACAGCTGAACTGCTCATAACTGAATTGTAATTGATTGACTGAATTGTAACTGATTGACTGCATGTCGTTGGAGTGAATCTCCTCGACTTATAACTGAACTGGGGGACGCCCAAATCTCAATTGGCCGACCTTGCGACTCGAGCCAGCAAGGGCTTGGTCGAGAAGCTCGGTGAACCGTGAGATAACTGTAAGCTTGATCTATTGAGAGATCTCGCTTGGTCTACTCGAGTAGTAGTGCCTTTTATAGAAGTTCAGGCCCGGTGCGGTGTAATGATGGATGGAACTGTGAAGTAAGTGGAGTTCTACGGATTTAATGCCGACTCGGTTGACGGAGTGTCATCGCGGGGATGTATTCGATCGAGCCTCGGCGAAGAAAGTGGAACCTAGCTCCTGAGAGCTCCTGTATCCTCATTGGATGTGTTTAATTGGAAATTGTGAATTGCTTGAATATTACAGCTTAAATTCTCGCCAAAATACTATTACTACCTGAACTATGTGTTTTGCACGTTTTCTTGGCCTCACTGAGCGTTAGTTCATCCCACTAGATTTGTTTTCCTTAACAGGGGTCGAGACGGAAGGAGTTATGAAGAAGCTGACTTGAGGCATTTTTTATTAGGATTTTAAATGTATTGGACTGGACATCTTTTGAAAGTTGTATATTTTGAGAAAGTGAATGTACTTTGAAACTTGTGATGTAAGATTGAATATTCATGTATGGGAATGACTTCTTGTCTTTATTTCGACTTTGGTTATTAGTCGTTATCCTTTAAGTTTGAACTGAAATTGTACTGAGTTCTGGCAAGAACTGGGCAGGCGTCCCTCCGATACCCTTCGGTCCACCTTAGGGAGAAGTAGGGGCGTCACAGTTGGTATCAGAGCACTAAGTTAGAGATCTATTTGAGAGATATATTAGAGACTTTACTATGGAGATTAGGAATGAGATAACTTAGTTATACCTTAAGTGATGTTTGAGCGAGTTACTGACTTTAAGTTTCTAACCTGGAAATTGTGGCTGTTTTGCAGGGATGGAAAATGGGAATGGAGGACATGCTGCTAATAGTAATGGTCATGCTAATGGCCACGTGGAGCTCCTTAGGCCTATTTACTATCGAGTCCTTGGTGGAGGAGCTCGTGTGTGTTACTCGCCCGTTGTTAGGTTTCCCCGATGTCCCTGTAGGGTGACTTATGCGTACCTTAATGATTTAGTACTATCCCTTGACGACGAGCGTCATCAGTTGGTAAATACCAACCGATCTCTACTTCAGGAGGTTGAGAAGCTGAGCATTATGGTGAATGCTCAGAGTGCTAGGATTACAGAATTAGAAGGGATTGTGATGGACGAGGTGGCTAGGACTGAGACTGCTCGTGATGAGGTTCAGAGGATTAGAGCTCGCCTGACTAGGATAGGTGAGAAGGTCCGAGATCGGGTTTCTGGGATCCTGGCAGATGCCACTATGTTGATTGATGAGGTGATGGAGGTTGTGCAGAATCCAGTTCAGGAGAGCACTGAGGAAGAGCCCTTCGAGGAGGATCCAGAGGAGGACCCTGAGGAGGAGGTTCCACTTGATAGTCCTACCGAGGATTAGACTAGCGTGATTGATCTTTTGACTTTTGTAGCTAGAAATAACTGGGGTGATGCTAGTGCAAAGGCCATTATACTTTGCTTGACTGTATGGCCTATTTTTGAGGCACTTGGCTCCACTTTGGTCGTACCTGACTAAAAGTACTTTTGTGGCACCTGTGTGCCGTATTTTTGTAAATGCCCCATGACTTACTAATTGTATGAACTTTGAAGTGTAAATACATGTGAATTATTGTTATTTCTGATGTTTGCGAGTTGGCTTGTATATCAAGTATTTTATCGCGTAATTATTTTATTTCTTACATTAGGCATAACTAGGATTATTGACGGACGAAGGAGTGGTCGAGGTCGTGGGCGTGGGACTAGGCAAACCCAACCTCAAGGGGATGATCAGGAATCGGCAACTGGACCGATCCAGGGACAAGAGAATCTAGAGGGTAACCAAGTGGTTACTACCATTAATAGGATGACTGATATCCTTGAATGATTAGCTGAGAGACAGGGTCCAGGGCCAATTAACTAACCCGGGGCTCAGGATAGAGGGGAAGATAGAGCCTTGGAGAGGTTTCTGAAATTTAACCCGCCTAAATTCATTGGGGAACCTGATCCAGAGGTAGCGGAGAACTGGTTGGAGAGGATGACCAACATATTCGCTACCTTAGACTATACCGAAGATAGACGAGTGAACTTTGCTGCTTTCCAATTTGAGGGTGTAGCACGCGTGTGAGAACCCGTATTTTCCCTAATAATTTTCCTAGGGTTTTTCCCCTTTAATGGCATGTTTTCTGCATTTTCTGGCTTAGGAAATTTTCTTGGTGGATTTTATGAGTAATTATAGTTTTTAGATGATTTTTCTAGCATTGGATAGTTTTTGAAAAATTACGGATATATAACGGACGTGGGCCCCACTAGTGCGAAAAGTTTGGAAAAATTCGGCCAATAAGGTTAAGTTTCGGATACTGGTTGAAATTTATCGGGTGTTAAGAGATAAGTAGAGGATGAGTTGTGATTGATGTGAGAGGATAGAAATGCTTTAAATGAAGTGACAAGTGTCACCCTAAGAGTGGTTGACAACTATTCACCTTTTGACTTATTTGACCAATTGAGTAAATATCTCAAAAATTACCACAAAAATTACCATTTCTTACCTCCACTTTGGCCGGCCACCTTGAGCAAGGAAGAAAGAAAAACTCTTCAAAGTTTGGCATCCATCTAGTGCAAATCATCCAAAACAATCACCTAGACTTGTTTCTACTCCATAAAATCTCTTCTTTAGGTGTTAGTAAGTAGTTTGGTGAAGTGTTTTGGGAAGCTAAGAGGACAAGCAACTCTTCCTCTCTTGTTTACTAGGTGAGTGGTGATTGAACCTTCTCTTTCACTTAATGATGCTTAATTTGTGCCTAGTGGTGGCTAAAGTGATGAATTTTGTGGTTTATTTCTTGGTTTGAGATGAATTGGTGAAGTTTTCAATTTATTGATGAATTCTCTGGTTTAATGTGATCATGATGTTGTGGCTATCTATGATGGTTGGAAATGATGGTTAATGACTATAGTAGGTGTACATGATTGGTAATTGCAAGCAATTTTGGGTTTGGAAGGAAATGTGGAAAGTTTGGGTTTTATATCCCCAATTCTGGTCGGTTTTGTATCTCATGGTTATAGGCCGAATTGGCCTTGGCTTAAAACATTAAAGTTGTAGGTATTGATGTGTTAGAGGTTCCTGTAAAATTTCAGGTCAATCGGAGTAGTGTAGAATGAGATAAGCTGAAATTACTATTGCTGTTCTGGATTCTTCCGAATGTGAGAACTGCGTCTGAAATTGGTTGTTTTGACTGGAATTGTTTTGGATTTGGTTGTTGAGGTCTTCTAATGAAATGTAGCTTGATGTCCTAGCTATCATATACCTTTGGAATTTCTGAATTTGGACCTGTATAGACTGAGTTGTACTGATTACAGCAGAATGTAGTTTGTGAACCTGTTATTGTGGTCCTGGTTTGGTATCTTGCATATTTGACCTAGTTGTACTGGGAATTGGACTGAGTGACCTTCTACATTGTTGTAACCCTGTTTCTTAGCTTTGAAACAGTGGGTCTTACACCCTCATCCGATAAGCGTAGTGCAATTTGTGCCATTACCGCAAACTGAGGACAAAACTGTTTTTTTTTCAGGGCCAAGTTAGTTACATTTCTGAAATTTCTGGTTACCTATGATGCTTGTATATGCTTATGAAACCCTATTGGGGTTGTGATTGGCATTGCTTTATGACTCGTTATCGAGTCTCATTGTATTTGTTTGTATGTTTTAGGACGTGACGGGGGTTCACGACGTCCTTTTAACGACGGTGCATGAAACATCACCTACTTGATTGGTGAGTATACTACTCACTTGAATGTTTATAATGTGGCTTTGCTATATGTGATTGTGATGCCTTGAAGGCTTGTTTGGCTATTGGAAATGATTAAGGTGAGGGTGTACTTGACCGCCCTCATCCTTTTTATCTTGTTAATGACGGTTTACCGTTTCACTGTAATACTGCACTTGCTATATGAGATATTGAATTCCATTCATGGGAAACTGTTTGGGTGTCGGTTGGACGAGTATCCAACGGCCCTACTGTATTACTGAGCTCGACCCCGTTGGTAGTCACTTGAATCGAGCCAGCGAGGGCTTGGTCGTGAAAATTGACTAGCCACGGGGACTGAAATGGGAATCTTGTGGTAATGAGACCCTTGGTTCCGGTGTACTCGAGTATCACCTAAAGCTACTGCTTGGAGTGCGGGCCCGGTTGGGGTATGTTGGGTGGAAGGAATGGAAGTGAAGTGAGGTCTACGGTCGGGTATTCTTAAACATTGACGGAGGGTCAATGAGGTTGGATCAAGAATGTAAGCGTGGAAATGGGCTCTTGAGAGCCGCCCGTATCCTTTTACCGACTTGTTTTATTTCTTAATTGCGTACTTGAGATGAAAGTTTAAGGTGAAGTGATCTTTGTTGATTATGTGATAGTTGCTCACTGAGCTTTAGCTCACTCCGTTCCATTTGTTTTCCTTACAGGAAAAATGACTATTTTGGGAAAGGTTGTGCTAGTTGGTTGTCAAGTTGAGCTCATGTAAATGTATATTTTGAATAGCTCCTTGAGGGTGAAAACCCTAAGTGTTTTGTTTCAACCAATGGTTGGTTTGTATTGGGCTAATTGCACATGTATGAACTTGTTGGATATTTTGGTATACCGCTTTGGCTTGTAAATGTTAAAGTTCGATGTATGTATGTTTGGTGGATGTTTGGTTGGGTTTCAGATCGATTCATATTTCAAATGGAATAAAAAAAAATTTTGGCGGGAAAGGACTGGCCTGAATCCGGCCAGGTTTCTGGCCGGATTGTTGGCCGGATTGCCTTGGTTTTTTTTTTGAGAAATCCGGCTTTGCTCTCTGGACGGTATCCGGCCAGGAATCCGGCCGATAATCCGGCCAGATTCCGGCCGGATTCTACTGTGCCAGGCCACTATTCATCGTTTTCATTTTTTTATTTTTAGTTTTGGCACTTGTGGCTTGTTCGAGCGCGTTTTTACTTTCCCGAAAGGTTTTAGATCGCGTGTATCTGCTCGTTAGTCCTGGCGAGAGCTGGGCAGGCAGTCCGCTAACCCCTTTGGTTCGCCTTAGGGGAAAGTGGGGCTGTCACAACGCGCTTGGTGGGACGTGATAAGGGGAAAGTGGGAGAGAGCGCAGACCCCTTGGATTTGGGAAAGTTTCATGAAGGAATTTAATGAGAAGTTTCTTCCGCCTCTGATCCAAGAGAAACGGGACGACGAATTTATAAAGTTAAGACAAGGAACTCTTAGTGTAGCCGAGTATGAAGGGAAGTTCACTAAGTTTTCTAAGTACGCTTCGGAATTGGTGACTAACGAGCGGAAAAGGATAAGGTGTGAGGCCCCAGTCCGATCGTAAGTCGATATTAGGGTTATTTGATATTTGGTTTGGAAAAATAGGGTTTTATGGCTAGGAAGGAAACCCTAATTCGGTTAAGTTGGAAAATCCTAGTTTACGTATTATGATTATAAGGTTCAAGCTATAATTTATATTCGGTATTCTAGTGTGTGCCTTGACATAGGTTAGTAAGTTTGAATGATTAGCAAACCTCTAGTGTTGCAATCTTAGAAAGCTTCAGTGGAGATTATTTATCGCCGCTTTTCCACATTTTCTTATTAGAAAAGTTCCCAGATAATTTTTATGAGTAAATATAGTTTTTAGATGATTTTTCTAGTATCGGTTAGATTTTGAGAAAATAAGAACGGATTTCGGACGTGGGACCCACTAGTGCGAAAAGTTCGGAAAAATTCGGCCAATAAGATTAAATTTCGGATACTGTGAAAAATTTATCGGGTGTTACGAGATAAGTAGAGGAGGTGATTTGATTGATGTGAGAGAGAAAAGAAAAGATAAGATTTCATTTAAGAGGTGACAAGTGTCACCTTCTTAGTGGTTCCAAGTTAAGAATTACTATTTCATTTTTTGACTTTTGACCAAACTTGGTTAAATATCTTAAAAATTGCCCAAAAATCACCATTTCTTACCTTTGGATGGCCGGCCCTCTCTAGCAAGAAGGAAGACAAAACTCTTCAACATCTTGGCAAATTCCTAGCTCAAATCATCCAAACTACTTGCCTAAATTAGTTTTTACTCCATAAAATTCCTTCCTTGGGTGCTAGTAGGTAGTTTAGTGAAGTTTGTTTGAAGAGCTAAGGTGTCCAACATCTCTATCTCTCTTGGTTACTAGGTGAGTGGTGTGTGAATTCCCTCTTGCACTTAATGAAGCTTAAGTTATGCTTATTAGTGATCAAATTGCTGAAATTTCTGGTTTTTATCTTGGTTTGAAGTGATTTGGTGAAGTTTTTATTTTATTGATGATTTTTCTGGTTTAATTGGATTATGATGGTGTGGTTGTTTATGATGATTGGCAATGGCCTATAATGACACTAGTAGGTGTGCATAGTTGATAATTGCAATCAATTTTGGATTTGGAAGAATTTCTGGAAAATTAGGGTTCTTGGTTGAACATTCTGTCCGAAATTTTAGGTCATAGATAGAGGCCGAATTGGACTTTTCTCAAAACATTAAAGTTGTAGGTATTGATGAGGTTGAAGTGCCTGAAAAATTTCAGGGCATTTGGAGTAGTATAGAGTGAGTTATGCCGTTTTTACTGTTGCTATTTTTGGTGAACAGAATGTCCGAACTGCGATAGTAATTGTCTGTTTTGACTGGAATTGGTTTGGATTTTGTTGTTGGTGTCTTCTGATGAAATGTATCTTGATGTCTTAGGTTTCATATGCCTTTGGAATCAATGCTTTTGGACCTGTATAGACTGACTTGGACTGATTACAGTTTTGTGGGATTTGGGAACCTGCAATTACGGTTCTGGGTTGGTTTTCTGCATTTTTGACTTAGTTGTGCTAGGATTTGGATTGAGAGGCCTTCTACATTGTTGTAGCCCCTTAAGTCCTGGGTATCCCTGTAAAGTTTCAGGAGTGACGGAGTGGTATAACCTGAGTTATAAACGAAATACTCAGACCTGTTTTGACCGTCAAATTCTGTTCTGTTCTTATATCCGGACAGTTTACGACTGGAACTTTGGCTTCACGTTTGACTAGGTTACAAGCTGTTTGGGCTTGCGACCAAAACACCAAACTTATAGCTCTATATCAGAGCTTTCTAACGCCCTTGGAATTTCATGAATCGGATTTATAGAACCTGCGATATAGCTGAGCAAACAAGGCCTGCCCGTGAAAATGACCATTTTCTGGTCAGATCTGTTTTGGTCCTGATGACCAATTTCCGTTCCAAATTTGGATTGCCGACCTTCATGAAAGTTGTTCCATTTGGAATGAACTATCTAACTGCCAATTTTCAGCTCTTTTGACCATGTGTAGCATAGAAAACAGTCTGCACTCAAAACTGACCATTTGTGCATTGGCCAGATTTCGTAAGCGATTGTGTTTGGTTCATTTGGGGCTGAAGCCTCCAGTTTTAGTTCTGGATGTCTTCATAACAGTTGTTGTTCATCCTGTAAGCTTCGATATGGCGTCTCATACGCCTTAATCCGATATTCGTAGCTCAACTTATGAGTAAACTAGAAACGAGTGTCAAATCTGCCGTTTCCGCTAACGGCCGTTTCCGTTTCCGTCCGTCATATGTACGTGCGCGCGTGCCATTTTTGCCGTTTTGTTTGTTTGAGGCACGATAGTAGCCGTTTACGATATTATGTGACACAATCTCCTATTTCAGACGGTGGTGAGCTGGGCGGAACTGGTGGGGCCCACTACTAGCTGTTCATTTCGATCCGACTTCGTACTTTTGCTATTTCAGTTTCTGAGTAAGTATTCAGGCCAGTTTGGTGTGTTTTCTTTGCTATGTGTTTGAGATATGTGAAAAGGGTACTTAGGCGAGGTTGTACTTTATCGCACTCGACCTAAACCCTAATTTGAATGTGTAATTGTACTTGGCATATGTATATGAACCTTTTGGAGCCAAAACCCTTGAGCTTGTGGCTCGGGGTGACTTTCGAGTAAAGTTTGTGAAGTTTGCAAAGTTTGTGAGTTCGTGGGCCCGATCTAGGACCTGTTTGGACTATTCGAGCCGGTTAGGGTTTGGTCGAAGTCAGTCCAACTTAGTCTGAGGTCACCAAGTTTGTAGGTTCATGTTATGAACCAATTTTGTGAATCCGGTTCACCGAGAAGGTGACCAAGTTTGTGACCCGAGCTTGTGACTCAAGCTCAAGTTTGTGATTTCGTTCGCCCGGGCAAGTTTGTGAGGTGACTGGCCAGTGAGGGTGATAAGGTGTCGGTGGGTGTACAAGTGAAGTTCTACGGACCATTGAGTGTGGTCGACGGAGTGTCGGCAGGAGATCACGCATGGCATATGAATTGGCTTTGGAGCCACCTGTATCCTTATTATGTGATGTTACTTTTCTGCTTTTGCTTTACTCTTACTGTGTAACTGCTGTTACGTGAAATTTATGCTTTCGCCCCTGTTTACTTACTAAGCATATAGCTTACCCCTTTCCTTTTGTTTTCCTTAGCAGGGGCCGACGCGGGGACTTTTGGCTCGTATACTAGTATAGGTAGATTGGCTTGTAATAGTTGAACAGTTAGGATGTTTGTTTTTGTTTTGGTGGTTTGTATAATGACCCTTTTAGGGTCTACCTTTTGCTGGTTATTGTTATAGTATATTAGAGCGGTTTGGCTTGATGCTTTTGAAGATGTAAATAGACTTTTGGTGGTTGTATATATTATGAATCGTGTTCTTGTGGCTTAGAAGAGTTTTATTAGCTTTAAGTTTTGAGTCCTGGCGCGAGCTAGGCAGGCGGCCCGCCGATACCCTTGGGTTCGCCCTTGGGAGAAGTGGGGTCGTCACAGTTGGTATCAGAGCGCCTAGGTTAGAGGACTTGGGCAAGTGGGACATACGTGATAGGTTGATTAGGATGACTTAGGATTATGTGATTCTCTTTAAGTTGAATGATATATTTTAAGCTGAAATGTCGGTCGACTGCGAGCTCCTACTAGATCTAGCCGCAGAGGCACCGCCACAGGCCACCGGTCCAGAGAGGATGGACGAGGTGGACACGTTAGGTTCCGTTGGGAACCTGGGTCCTAGGGGAGACGCATAGGGCCGCTTTTGTACTTTTGACTGTAAGGCGGGTTACTTTTGTTAGAACTAATTCGGCTAATTCCTTTTGTTACTTGGCCGACTAACTAGATTTTGGAGCCGGAGTGCTCGTGTATATTGGGTTTTGTACCGACTGGAGGTCGGGTAATGTGTAAATCTTTTGGTGTGACCTTGTAAATACGTGTATATGTTTGAATAGAATTTTGAACTTATCTTTTTTGTGCCTTTTGTGCGTAAGTTTTGTGTCTCTTCTTTTGCTCATAGTCTGGATGATAAGTATACGGATTGTTTCGAATTATAGATTTGTACACTAGATGGCCTCCGGTACTCGAGGTGGAGGTAGAGGGCGAGGACGAGGCCCTGAAATGGGCCAGCAACTAAGCCGTCCAATGCAGGGGACAATCGACCTAAAGGGCCAGCAAGAGTGTATGCAATGGGTCAACAGGAGGCGATTGACCCTTCGGCAGGTTTTGAAGGTACGCTTTGACCAACGAATTAATTTCGAGGACGAAATTGTCCTAAGTGGGGGAGATTGTGAGGCCCCAGTCCGATCGTAAGTCGATATTAGGGTTATTTGATATTTGGTTTGGAAAAATAGGGTTTTATGGCTAGGAAGGAAACCCTAATTCGGTTAAGTTGGAAAATCCTAGTTTACGTATTATGATTATAAGGTTCAAGCTATAATTTATATTCGGTATTCTAGTGTGTGCCTTGACATAGGTTAGTAAGTTTGAATGATTAGCAAACCTCTAGTGTTGCAATCTTAGAAAGTTTCAGTGGAGATTATTTATCGCCGCTTTTCCACATTTTCTTATTAGAAAAGTTCCCAGATAATTTTTATGAGTAAATATAGTTTTTAGATGATTTTTCTAGTATCGGTTAGATTTTGAGAAAATAAGAACGGATTTCGGACGTGGGACCCACTAGTGCGAAAAGTTCGGAAAAATTCGGCCAATAAGATTAAATTTCGGATACTGTGAAAAATTTATCGGGTGTTACGAGATAAGTAGAGGAGGTGATTTGATTGATGTGAGAGAGAAAAGAAAAGATAAGATTTCATTTAAGAGGTGACAAGTGTCACCTTCTTAGTGGTTCCAAGTTAAGAATTACTATTTCATTTTTTGACTTTTGACCAAACTTGGTTAAATATCTTAAAAATTGCCCAAAAATCACCATTTCTTACCTTTGGATGGCCGGCCCTCTCTAGCAAGAAGGAAGACAAAACTCTTCAACATCTTGGCAAATTCCTAGCTCAAATCATCCAAACTACTTGCCTAAATTAGTTTTTACTCCATAAAATTCCTTCCTTGGGTGCTAGTAGGTAGTTTAGTGAAGTTTGTTTGAAGAGCTAAGGTGTCCAACATCTCTATCTCTCTTGGTTACTAGGTGAGTGGTGTGTGAATTCCCTCTTGCACTTAATGAAGCTTAAGTTATGCTTATTAGTGATCAAAGTGCTGAAATTTCTGGTTTTTATCTTGGTTTGAAGTGATTTGGTGAAGTTTTTATTTTATTGATGATTTTTCTGGTTTAATTGGATTATGATGGTGTGGTTGTTTATGATGATTGGCAATGGCCTATAATGACACTAGTAGGTGTGCATAGTTGATAATTGCAATCAATTTTGGATTTGGAAGAATTTCTGGAAAATTAGGGTTCTTGGTTGAACATTCTGTCCGAAATTTTAGGTCATAGATAGAGGCCGAATTGGACTTTGCTCAAAACATGAAAGTTGTAGGTATTGATGAGGTTGAAGTGCCTGAAAAATTTCAGGGCATTTGGAGTAGTATAGAGTGAGTTATGCCGTTTTTACTGTTGCTGTTTTTGGTGAACAGAATGTCCGAACTGCGATAGTAATTGTCTGTTTTGACTGGAATTGGTTTGGATTTTGTTGTTGGTGTCTTCTGATGAAATGTATCTTGATGTCTTAGCTTTCATATGCCTTTGGAATCAATGCTTTTGGACCTGTATAGACTGACTTGGACTGATTACAGTTTTGTGGGATTTGGGAACCTGCAATTACGGTTCTGGGTTGGTTTTCTGCATTTTTGACTTAGTTGTGCTAGGATTTGGATTGAGAGGCCTTCTACATTGTTGTAGCCCCTTAAGTCCTGGGTATCCCTGTAAAGTTTCAGGAGTCACGGAGTGGTATAACCTGAGTTATAAACGAAATACTCAGACCTGTTTTGACCGTCAAATTCTGTTCTGTTCTTATATCCGGACAGTTTACGACTGGAACTTTGGCTTCACGTTTGACTAGGTTACAAGCTGTTTGGGCTTGCGACCAAAACACCAAACTTATAGCTCTATATCAGAGCTTTCTAACGCCCTTGGAATTTCATGAATCGGATTTATAGAACCTGCGATATAGCTGAGCAAACAAGGCCTGCCCGTGAAAATGACCATTTTCTGGTCAGATCTGTTTTGGTCCTGATGACCAATTTCCGTTCCAAATTTGGATTGCCGACCTTCATGAAAGTTGTTCCATTTGGAATGAACTATCTAACTGCCAATTTTCAGCTCTTTTGACCATGTGTAGCATAGAAAACAGTCTGCACTCAAAACTGACCATTTGTGCATTGGCCAGATTTCGTAAGCGATTGTGTTTGGTTCATTTGGGGCTGAAGCCTCCAGTTTTAGTTCTGGATGTCTTCATAACAGTTGTTGTTCATCCTGTAAGCTTCGATATGGCGTCTCATACGCCTTAATCCGATATTCGTAGCTCAACTTATGAGTAAACTAGAAACGAGTGTCAAATCTGCCGTTTCCGCTAACGGCCGTTTCCGTTTCCGTCCGTCATATGTACGTGCGCGCGTGCCGTTTTTGCCGTTTTGTTTGTTTGAGGCACGATAGTAGCCGTTTACGATATTATGTGACACAATCTCCTATTTCAGACGGTGGTGAGCTGGGCGGAACTGGTGGGGCCCACTACTAGCTGTTCATTTCGATCCGACTTCGTACTTTTGCTATTTCAGTTTCTGAGTAAGTATTCAGGCCAGTTTGGTGTGTTTTCTTTGCTATGTGTTTGAGATATGTGAAAAGGGTACTTAGGCGAGGTTGTACTTTATCGCACTCGACCTAAACCCTAATTTGAATGTGTAATTGTACTTGGCATATGTATATGAACCTTTTGGAGCCAAAACCCTTGAGCTTGTGGCTCGGGGTGACTTTCGAGTAAAGTTTGTGAAGTTTGCAAAGTTTGTGAGTTCGTGGGCCCGATCTAGGACCTGTTTGGACTATTCGAGCCGGTTAGGGTTTGGTCGAAGTCAGTCCAACTTAGTCTGAGGTCACCAAGTTTGTAGGTTCATGTTATGAACCAATTTTGTGAATCCGGTTCACCGAGAAGGTGACCAAGTTTGTGACCCGAGCTTGTGACTCAAGCTCAAGTTTGTGATTTCGTTCGCCCGGGCAAGTTTGTGAGGTGACTGGCCAGTGAGGGTGATAAGGTGTCGGTGGGTGTACAAGTGAAGTTCTACGGACCATTGAGTGTGGTCGACGGAGTGTCGGCAGGAGATCACGCATGGCATATGAATTGGCTTTGGAGCCACCTGTATCCTTATTATGTGATGTTACTTTTCTGCTTTTGCTTTACTCTTACTGTGTAACTGCTGTTACGTGAAATTTATGCTTTCGCCCCTATTTACTTACTAAGCATATAGCTTACCCCTTTCCTTTTTTTTTCCTTAGCAGGGGCCGACGCGGGGACTTTTGGCTCGTATACTAGTATAGGTAGATTGGCTTGTAATAGTTGAACAGTTAGGATGTTTGTTTTTGTTTTGGTGCTTTGTATAAGGACCCTTTTAGGGTCTACCTTTTGCTGGTTATTGTTATAGTATATTAGAGCGGTTTGGCTTGATGCTTTTGAAGATGTAAATAGACTTTTGGTGGTTGTATATATTATGAATCGTGTTCTTGTGGCTTAGAAGAGTTTTATTAGCTTTAAGTTTTGAGTCCTGGCGCGAGCTAGGCAGGCGGCCCGCCGATACCCTTGGGTTCGCCCTTGGGAGAAGTGGGGTCGTCACATAAGGCGCTTCATGCAAGGACTCAATGTGGAGATCTAGAAAGGGTTGGCAGCAGCCCAAATCTCTACGTTTACTGAAGCTCTGGAGATGGCGCAGAGAGTTGAGAGCGCAAGGCTGCAAGTTAGGGACTTTCACTCAAAGAAAAGGAACATTTCTAGTTATACTTCTGGTCAGGCAAGTAAAAGTGCCCCACCTTCCAAGATGGGAAGAGGAATGGAAGGAGTAAGGACCGCAAGAGTTTCAAGAGGAGCTGTATCCAGAGGAGGTCGTAGTGGACAAGGTCAAGTAAGAGGAATACCTTCCAGTGGTCCAGCCATAACACCTCAAGTTAGTTGTGGTTACTGTGGCAAGCCAAATCACTCAGAGAATGATTGTTGGAGAAAGTCGGGAAAGTGATTGTACTGTGGTAGTGCCGAGCATGGATGCTGGCTGAATCTATCCTGTTATTGCCTTGCCTATGTTTCAAATTTTTTATGCTCAAATGACTGTGAAACTGATGTATATATGTGGTATATTGTGTGTAGAAAGTTTCTACCAAAAATCATTTGATTTGGTTGAGCAAAACTTGAATTTTTGAAATTGGAAGAAATCTGGAAATGGGTTTGGCTGTCCGAACAGTAACTCTTTGATCAAAGATATCTCTTTGTATAAAAGTCAAAATCGAGTATCGCTTGTGGCATTTGAAACAAGATAATTATAGATTTCCAACGGTATAAAATTCACTCTCTATTTCGAACTGAGTAAGCCGTAGTGATTCAGCAAAATTTACTGTCATGTTCTGATGGTCTGTCCAGAGAAAGGTAGATGCTGCATTTTGTGGCTCTATTTTTTCTTACTTGTGAAATAATTTTGAAAACAACTGGTTCTGTTGCAATGTAGAGTTTTGAATCTAGTTTCCAACGCCACCAACCATTCTCAATTTCAAGTTGTATTGACTGAGATATGGTTCAACTTCCAAACTGTGACAAAGCTGGAAATCTGGAAATCTTTCTCTTTTTGCTAGCCGAATGGTTAGGTTTGGTTTGGGACGTTTTGTTTCAAAAATTTTGGTGTCAATTACCTACCAATTGCTTATTAGATGTTCATAGGACCTTGGTTTCAAAAATGAACCGAATTGGGATGATTTCATGGTGCAAAATGTTTGGAAAAGGAAAAGAAAGAAAGAGGACAGATTTGCTTGAGAATTTCCTAAAGTTTGGTAGTTTTGTTAACTACCTTCCCACGTGAGTTTTTCTGTGAAATTTGATAGAGAAGTAGTCTCATATGAAAGTTTCGGTGTACCAAATTTGGTGTTATTCTAAGACCATTTCGATACCCAAATGATGTCCCAAAATTTGATTTTCAAATCTGGAAAATTCCTGACTGGTGCTCAAATTCCAGCCGACTTTAGACTATTATATCTCAATACTCAAAACTCTGAATTTTGCTCCATTTGGCCTGTTTGAAACTTTGTTAGGAACTCATGTTGTATTACAAATTTCAAAGGCTAGTTCACTTTCTGTGAATTTTATCGAAATTCCAAAGAATGCCGAAAAACATGACTGAAACTGCCTTGCTTGCTCAGATTAGCCACTTTGAGCTAAAAATTGAATGCCTTCCGTTTAGAATATTGGAAAAGTGTCTTCTAGGAACTTTTAGTACTTTGAACCAAGATTCCAACGATGTAAAGTTTTCCAATTTTGGACCTACTGAGTGCAAGTTCTGATTTTTCTAAATTTGACGGCTAAAACTGAAATTTTTGGATTTGATGGGAGATGAGTTTTTGGAAGCTTTTTCCCTATCTTTTGATAGTGATTGATCGTTTTAAACTCGATTTCATGGAGGAAATTAGTTTCTCTTTTGTTGCTAAATCCTCACTTTTAAACCTCAATTTTGAGTGATTAAGGTTCTCTTTTGAGACTTTAATTTAGTCTAAATAAGTGAACCTTCTTTCTTGATTAATATATAATTGTGAGTGAAAGTACTTGTTATATTGTTTAGGCACTCAAGGAGACCTTCAAGAGGATCTTGAAGTGGACGCCTACAGGTTTGTTTGAGCACTTACTCCCTTATTTTGATTGGTGAGTGTCAAGTGCATGACTTGTTGCAATTATGTGAATTACTTCTTATGGATTAAATGATTGATAATTGTGGAGTCGAGTGTGTACTTTATCGCACTCGTTCTCTTTCAACTGAATATACAACTGAACTGCTCATGACTGAATTATAATTGATTGACTGAATTGTAACTGATTGACTGCATGTCGTTGGAGTGAATCTCCTCGACTTATAACTGAACTAGGGGACGCCCAAATCTCAATTGGTCGACCTTGTGACTCGAGCCAGCAAGGGTTTGGTCGAGAAGCTCGGTGAACCATGAGATAACTGTAAGTTTGATCTATTGAGAGATCTCGCTTGGCCTACTCGAGTAGTAGTGCCTTTTATAGAAGTTCAGACCCGGTGCGGCGTAATGGTGGATAGAACTGTGAAGTAAGTGGAGTTCTACGGACTTAATGCTGACCCGGTTGACGGAGTGTCATCGTGGGGAGGTATTCGATCGAGTCTTGGAGAAGCAAGTGGAACCTAACTCCTGAGAGCTCCTGTATCCTCATTGAATATGTTTAATTGAAAATTGTAAATTGCTTGAATGTTACAACTTTAATTCTCACCTAAATGCTATCACTACCTGAACTATGTGTTTTGCATGTTTTCTTGGCCACACTGAGCGTTAGCTCATCCCATTAGATTTGTTTTCCTTAGCAGGGGCCGAGACGGAAAGAGTTATGGAGAAGCCGACTTGTGGCACTTTTGATTAGGGTTTTAAATCTATTGGACTAGGTATCTTTTAGAAGTTGTATATTTTGAGAAAGTGAATGTACTTTGAAACTTGTGATGTAAGATTGAATATTCATATATGGGAATGACTTCTTGTCTTTATTTCGACTTTGGTTGTTAGTCATTATCCTTTAAGTTTGAACTGGAATTGTACTGAGTCCTGGCGAGAGCTGGGCAGGTGTCCCACTGATACCCTTTGGTCCGCCTTAGGGAGAAGTGGGGGCGTCACATGGAAGAATTAAGGACTTTGGTGGAGAGATTTGGGAGAAAGAAGCTTTTGATTTCCATTTCTTCTTAGGGTTTCAAGGTAAACATATCAAGAAACCATCTTTTCTTTTATTACTTGCATATGAGTGGATTTAAGGCTTGATTTTTGTAGATTACATGGAAAATTTCAAGATTTATGTGGTGGTTGGAAAATTTCAGCTTTGAGTGAGAAATTTCAGCTTTGATATGTTGATTTGAGTTTGGCTATGATCTATTAGTTTTACCATGTGAATTTTCTAGCTTTTATATGTTATTTTGGCTTCATTATAGAAATTTTCAGCTTGTAGAGGAAAATTTCAGCTTAGGGTTTCCATTTTTCAGCTTTCTTATGGTTGTGTTTGGGCTAGATAATGGTCTATTTTAAGTAGATTTGCTGCTTTAAACAAGTGTTCTTTAGAGCCTATGACTTGTGGTTGTGATCGAGGTTGGATTGCTGTGAAATATAAGTGCTGCTGAAATTTTTGTTACTCTCTTTCTTCTGATATGAGTGATGTTAAAGGGCTGATTTTGGGTCGGTTTGGACTTAGGTTACTTATGATTGCTTGAGTTCACCTTGGTAGTGGTGTATAAGCTGAAATTTTGACAAAACCATGTGTGAAACAAGAGAAAAAGTAACGGTTTCTTCTAGCATGCTTTCTAGTTTCATTTGTTCCACTTTAAACTCGAGATTTGGTAGTTTTTCTTCACTATTTTGCTGCTGGAAATTTCCAGCCATGAATTGGAACGAGGAACTCCTCGGTTACTCATGTCCCTTGGGTCCAAATACTCTCTTTTCACTCCAAAATCATATTTGAATCTTTGCCCTAATAGTTACTTGGATTTTTCCTGGTTCACCTAAGATTTGGATAGTTGAACCATAATACTTTTATCTTAGTTGGTTTTAGGGTTTGTTGGTGATCAAGGGCATAACTCGAGGACGAACTTTTGACGTTGCTTTGCTTGAACTAGTGAGTGTACCAATTGCATAACTTGTTGCTTAAAGTGAACTACTTGTGACTAGTATGACTGTGATTTGGTTGAATCTGGACTGGACGGGTGTGTAATTTATCACACTCGATTCCACTTGACTGTTTGACTGGTCTACTATTCATTTCAAATCTATTACTTCTGTATGACTTGGATGTCATTTGGAGCCTAATATCCGATGACTTTACTATGAATTTGAGCTCAAACCTCATTGGTAGTTAATCGAATCAAGCCAGTAAGGGTTTGTCGAGGTAGATTGACGAGCCATGAGGAAAACTGTCACTGATTTACTGAATACTGGATACTTTTGATAATTAGTATACTCGAGTATTACCACCACCATTTTTATTTGGCGTTCGGATCCAATAAGGGGTATGTTTGGTAGACAAAAACTGGTGTAAAGTGGGGATCTATGGTCAATGGTTTTGCTTCTCTAAACATTGACAGAGGGTCAACGAGTTTGGATCAAGCTAATACGACTGGGGAATTTGGCTTTTGAGAGCCATCTGTATCCTTTTATTTGAACCGCAAGTCGAACTAGGAGATGTCATCATTGCTAATCAGAATAAGAGTACTCGCAATGATGACATCTCGAGTACTCCAATCATTGCTAATCATTGCTAATCAGAACTCCAATGTCGGTACTCGCAAGTCAAAGTCGAACTAGGAGATGTCATCATTGCCAGAACTACTCTTATTCTGATCATGTGGTCTTAGCAGTACTAGATGAGAGGAAGAGACTTAGGCGTGCCAATTTTAGGAAACAAATTGAGATGGAAAGAATGAGAGGAATTTTGGAGATGCAGAGGGATAGAATCCAGGAGTTGCAGGAGGCCGTTGGTCAAGAGTAAGAAAATACGGATGCTATACGCTAGCAGGTGCAAGTGGTGAATGAACGTCTCACTAGGGTACTAAGAGAGGTAGGAGACCGAACTGAGGATATTTTCCAGGAATGTAGGGCTCTACTTGGAGAGGTAGTGGATGCAAATTTGGCTGACGTAAGCCATGGCCCTAGAAATGAAACATGTACTAGCTCTGTTGGGAACTAGGTTAGAACTCCTATGAGTCATGTTTTGACCCTATGTGAGGGGTAGTTAGGAAGGCCCTAGTTGGATGTTCTTGTCCTTTTGGTATAGTTTTTGTTTATTATACTTTTCATATGATCCTGCTACTTGTGTGGGATTGTTTTGTTTGCACTTGACTTTTACTGTGTGATATGTATGAAAGGGTTGTGCTAAATGTACTTGATTTTCTAACTTGTTTACATTCTTGCATCTTGCTCATTCATTTAGGTATTTTAATTTTTGCATCTGCATTTCAATTCCAGGCTTGTTAAAAATCGATGGAGGGTAGATGTAGTGGACGAGGCCGTGGGCGTGAACCAAGGCAACCCTTGAATCAAGGAGGTAATCGTGAACCAGTAGTTGAACAAAATCGCGAACTAGGGGCCAATCCCAATGCACAAGTAGCCATAGCCACCCAACGTATGATAGATTTGCTAGCACAAATAGTGGACCGTCAGGGACAAAACCCTGTTAACCAACATGGTAACCTTGGGAACCATGTAGAAGGGAAAGATAGAGCACTCGAATAATTTCAAAAATTCTTCCCACCAAAATTTCTTGGAGGACCTGACCCCTATGTAGCCGAGAGATGGTTAGAGAAAATGACTGATATCTTTGCAGCATTGCATTATACTGAGGATAAGCAGGTGACTTTCGATGTTTTCCAGTCAGAGGGTGCAGCCCGTTCTTGGTGGAACGTGATACAAACTAAATGGAAAAGAGAGCAAACCCTAAGAATTTGGGTAAATTTCATGGGGGAGTTTAATGCAAAATATTTTTCGCCTTTGATTCAGGAGAAAAGGGATGATGAATTTATTAAATTTCATCAGGGAACCCAAACCGTTGCGGAGTATGAAACTCAATTCACCAGACTATTTAAGTTTGTTTTTGAGCTAGTAGTAACAGAGCAAAGGCGAATAAGGCGCTTTGTTCAAGGGCTAAATGTCGAGATTTAGAAAGACTTAACAGTAGCCCAAATCAATACGTTTAGTGACACTGTGGAGAAAGCCCAGCGGTTTAAAAGTGTGAGGTTGCAAGTTAGAACTTTTCAAGCAAAGAAACGAGGTATGCCTCGTAGTTGTTTTGGGCAAGGGGATAAGAATATACCTCCTAAATTTGGAAGAGGGACAGGTGGAATAAGACTTCCGGGGACATCCAGAGGAGCCCTGTCAAGAGGAGGCCAAGGTGGGAGAGGACAACAAAGAAGTGCCTCACAAGGAGACTCGACATCAACTCCCCATGTCTCCTATGGATACTGTGGGAAGCCGAAAGATACGGAGGAAAGTTGTTGGAGAAAGGAGAGAAAATGTTTGTGCTATGGAAGTGCCGAGCTTCAGATCGCCAACTGTCCAGTCCCACCTCAAGAGGAGAGTGGGACCCAGCATTGAATTAAGACAAACCTTGAGCAGACAAAGGTGGAAGGGAATAGACCGAAAGTACCGGCTCGGGTGTATATAATAGAGCAACACCAGCGCCTTAACTCATCTGAGGTTATACAAGGTACGATCCCTGTATTCCATCATTTAGCTAAGATTCTAATAGATCCTTGGTACTACCCATTCTTTTGTCAACCCTAGTTTTATGTGTGGAATTGGTGTGAAACCTGCTAGACTACCATATGATTTAGAAGCTAGTACTCCTATGAGTGACCAATGTTTGATCACTAGTATGGTTTATAAGAACTGCGAAATTTGGATTGGAGAGAGAAAATTATTAGGGTATCTAATAAGTTTAGCCATTAAGGGGTACGATGTCATCTTAGGTATGGATTGGTTAGCTCAATATGATGCTCAACTGGATTGCAAAGGGAAAGTGGAAGAGTTTCGCATACCTGGGGAGGCAATCTTAAAATTAGATATGACAGGTAGATTAGCCTCATTTGCACTTATTTCGGGGATTTGAATTAGGAAATTATTGAGTAAAGGAGCGCAAGGTTACCTAACTTTTCTAATAAATACTCCGATAGATAAGTTGAAGGTAGAAGATGTACCAGTAGTAAAGGAGTATCCGGATGTATTCTCTGATGAATTAGTGACCTTACCTCTGGAGAGAGAGATAGAATTTAAGATCGATTTATTACCTGGGACAGCGCCTATGAATTGAAATTGCAATTACAAGATTTATTGAAACAAGGGTTTATTTGAAAAAGTGGATCTCCATAGGGAGGTCTGGTACTCTTTGTTAAAAAGAAAGACGGAAGTTTAAAACTGTGTATAAACTACCGGAGGTTGAATGATGTGACAATTAAGAATAAATATCCTCTACCACATATTGTTGAATTATTTGACCAATTGCAAGGAGCAGTGGTATTTTCTAAACTAAACCTCTGACATAGGTATTATCAATTGCGATCAAGGAGGATGTACCAAAAGTTACCTTCAATTCTAGATATGGACATTTTGAATTTGCAGTCATGTCCTTTGGATTAACCAATGCCCCTACAGCCTTTATGGATTTGATGCATCGAATTTTCAAACCCTACTTCGATCGATTTGTAGCTGTATTTATTGATGACATCCTTGTCTACTTTAAAACCCGGGAAGAGCATGAGCAGCATTTGAGGATTGTATTGCAAATTCTGAGAGAACGCCAGTTATATGTTAATTTTAATAAATGTGAGTTTTGGTTGGAGAAAATCACTTTTCTAGGGGATGTAATTTCGAAAGATGGCATTTTACAGTAGATTCGGCCAAAATAGAAGCTATTGCTGAATGGAAACGGTCAGAAAATCCTACTGAGATTCGTAGTTTCCTAGATCTGGCAGGATATTATCGTCGATTTATTAAGAATTTTTTTAAACTTGCCGGTCCTTTAACTGATCTGACAAAGAAGCATGGAAACTATATTTGGGATACTAGATGTGAAACTAGTTTTCAATAATTGAATAAAAGGTTGACCATGGCACCAGTTTTGGCTCTACTTAGTCGAAAGGATAGTTTCACTGTGTATACTAATGCCTCGAGGGAAGGACTGTGGCGTGTATTAATGCAAAATGAAGATATGATTGCCTTTACTTCTAGGAATTGAAACCTCACGAGCAAAATTATCTGACCCATTATTTGGAATTAGTAGCTATTGTCTTTGCTCTGAAAAAGTGGAGACATTATTTGTATGGGGTAACTTTCGAGATTTATATGGATCATAAGAGTCTTAAGTATTTATTTTTTTAGAAGGAGCTAAACATGAGACAACGACGATGGGTGAAATTTTTAGAGGATTATAATTGTACGATTAATTACCATCCTGGAAAGGCTAATGTAGTAGCAAATGCCCTAAGTCGAAAGACTCAAGTGGCTGGATTAATGATTAAGGAATGGAATATGCTAGAAAAGGTTAGTGAGTGGAATTCTCGCCTTGAACGCTAGAAGGTGATTTTCGAAAATATTACGGTGAGATCTACCCTATTAGATCAAATCAAAGAAATTCAGATAAAAGATTCTGTGGTACAGAAGTAGATGAAAAAGATGCAAAAAGGAGAATTGCTTGATTTCAATTTGAGTCTCGAGGGGATTTTGAGATATCGGGACTGAGTGGTTGTGTTGGAAGATCAAACGTTGAAAAAATTTTGTGGAGGAAACTCACCGGTCTAAATATACGGTCTATCCAGGTAGCATTAAGATGTATCAGGATTTAAAACGGTTATATTGGTGGGATAACATGAAGAAGGAAATTGATCAGTATGTTCAAACTATAGATACCAAAATTTCAATTTTATTTAATTCAATTTTAGCTTTTTTTATTATTTATTCTTGTTTTTATTTTAGTTCATTTTAGTTGACTAAGTTTGCCAAGATGATAGTTAGTTTTTATTTTATTTATTTTAGTAAATTAGGTTCATCATTTTTCTTTTTAAAATATTTTTGCATTCAAATTCAAAAAAAGAAAATTCTTACAAAAATTCCAATCTTTTTATCTTTTCAATTTTTTTGTAAAATAAAATAAAATGAATTTTTGCAAGGTAAAATAAAAAAAAAGAAGGGGGAATGTAACATTTGTTATTTATCCTAAATTTTTTTTGGAAAATAAAAAATTAAAAAAGAAAAATATGTGGAACACATGCATAATAGATAGGTGGAGGCCATGCAAACTAGTTAAGTGTGATGGATAGGCATTAGACCAGTGTCCCTATTTTTTTGTTGACACCACAACACTTGCTAGATTAGGTGGCAAGACACTTGTTGATTTGGGAAAAATGTGGAGAAAAACTGGAAACAAAAAAGGAAAACCAAAGGAAGAAGCTACGGGAAGGGGAGAAAAAGAAGGGGTTTTCGATAGAGAGCAAGAAAAAGAAAGGAAAGGGAAAAAGAGAGACCGAGAGAGGGAAAGAGAGGAGCTTCGAGGAAAATGTAGAAGGAAAAGCCAAACCAAGAAAGAAATAAAAAAGAAGCTGCGGGCAAAAAACCAGAAGGAAGAAAGGAGGAAAAAAGAGGGTTTTCGGGTGAGAGCTTTTGGAGGAGTAGAAATGAAAGAAAAAACTAAGAGAAGAAAAAACGAGAGAGGAAGGAGAGATTGAGAGGGGGGCAGCTGAAGGAAAAAGGAAAGAACCAAGAGGGAGAGTGAGGAAAGCTTCGGGCAGTGGAGGAAGGCTAAGGAAGAAACAAGAAAGGGAGCCTCAGGGCCGAACAAGAGAGAACAAGAGACGAAAAAAATTACAGAGAGATCGAGAGAACGAGAGGAAAAGATCTGGAAAACAAGAAGCAAGGAACAAGAAAAGAAAGCTGCAGAGGAGAAAGAGATGGAACCAGTAGCAAAAGAAAACCAAGGAACAGAGGAGAAGCTGGAGCAGTTGTCGCTTGCCAATATCATCCACCACCGCCGCTGTTAGAACTTTGAAAAGTATCGTAAAACCTTGTTCCTTCCTTTCCTACGCTAGATTTCTGCTAATGCATGTGTGGGACTATGAGAATTATGTGACTTGTTTGTTTCTCTTCTTGTTTGGGTCAAGATTGTACTATCTTTATGAGGTTTCTGTGTTGATTCTGATGGTGATTGCTGTCACTGTATGATGAATTTGGTTGGGTTGGTTCAAGTTTTGGGTTGGTTATAATGAAGTTTAGTATGTGTGTTAAACATTTGTTAATGCAACTCACTTGTTTAAAGAAATACCCAAAGGAAAATCCTGAACCAAAAGAATAAATCTTATGCATTTTTCTGTATGTATTCAAGAGGAACTCTAGCCAGTCCAAAGCTAGCCAGAGCCTGAGCGTTCGCTAGTTGGGGAGGGGGAGAGAAGCCAAGAAATTTTTGGAGTTGTTTTTCATTTTTGCTGCCTTTTGGTGTGGAATGTATTTGCTGTGTAAGGTTGCTGAATCTTGAAGCATCAGAGGTTGCAGAAGCTTTTCCTCTCAGTCGCACTGAAGAAGAAAGCTTCTGCGTTGAGCTTGCATGAAGTTTTTTTTAGATTTTATGTTTTGACCCCAAACTTTTGAATAATTCTGATCTGGCCCAAAAAATTAGGAAAATTAATCAATTTTGTCCCTTCAAAATGTTATTTTCCTTTGGTATATTTTGATGTGATTTTGGACAGATTATTTGTGAATTTTAGGATGAAATTTGAAGGTTTAATAATTTTTGATAGATTTATAATTTCAATTTGGATTTTGGTAAAATTTTGGGTAATTTTTTGTTGTTTAATTCTAGCAAATGGGTTTTCATTCATTTTGTGAAGTTTAGCATTTTGTTTTGATATGCTTCATCTTAATCCCGTAATTTTACTTTATTTTAATTTAGACCCTTAAATTTTGTAATAATAATAATTTAACTCCTCAAACCTCTATAATTGTTTCAATTAGGACCTTGCTTGTTTAAATTTTTTGAATATAGGTTGTTTGCTTTCATTTAAATGTTTTAGTTAATCAATTTCATGATCATTTCCATTTTTTTTATGTTATTGCTTTTATTTATGAATTAAAACGATACCTTGACCATTTTATTGTTTTGGAAGGTAAATAAGAAAATTTTATTTCATTAGGCCACCAATTCAAGGGAGATACACTCTACTCCTTATTTTTTTACTTGATCCTATATGCTCCAATGTGGGTAATGGCATGTTTTTTGAATGTTTTTATTATTTATTTTGTTTTTGTTCATTTATTCACTTTATTTGTTACTTTTCATTTTGTATATTTATATTTAATTTAATGTTTGATTATTTAAGAGGCATTTAAATGCCAAGTTGTAATAGTTAGGTTATTATTTTATTTTATTTCATTTTTTCCCCCTTAGATTGTAGTTAGGACCCCCTAATGTAATAGTTAGGTCTTTAATTGCTTTATTTGCTTTGTGTGATTTGCATGATTTATGTGTTTACTTGTTACTCGCTTTCTTAGGGCCTTACATCTAGATATCATACTTATGTGCTATGTGTTTTATGTGATATTATGTGTTTACTTGTTTTTATTATGTTTTATATGATTTATTTGATCATCATAAATGTGTGACGTCACCACACTAGTCCAACGCTAGTTGTGGCCCTTTTTCCCGTTTTCTCGCTAGTCCAAGGCTAGTGGGAACTTATAGACAAGGTGTGAGAACCCGTAAAACCCTAATATTTTCCTAGGGTTTATTACCCTTTAATTGCTTATATTTTTGCATTTTCGGGCTTAGAAATATTTTCTGGTAGATTTTATGCTTAATTATAGTTTTAAGATGAATTTTCTAGTATGGGAGACTTTTTAGAAAATTAAGCATATATATTGGATGTGGGACCCACTAGTGCGAACAGTTCGGAAAAATTCGGCCAATAAGGTTAAGTTTCGGATACTGTGAAAATTTTATCGGGTGTTAAGAGATAAGTAGTGTGTGTGAAGTGATTAATGTGAGAGAGAAAAGAAAGATAAGAGGGCATTAAATGAGTGTGACAAGTGTCACTCTACCATTGGGTTTGACTTAAGAAATACTATTCATCCTTTTGACTATTTTTGACTAAGTGTTAAATACTTCAAAAAAATCACAAAAATTCACCATTTTCTTCCTTGTGTTGGCCGGCCCTCTCTCTCTCAAAGAAGAAGAAATTTTCCCAACTTTCAAGCTTCCATATCACTCAATCTTCCACAAACAAGAGTTTAGGTTTGATTTCATTCCATAAAATCCTTTCTTTTGGTGATAGTGAGTGCTCTAGTGAAGTTTGTTTGAAGCTCTAAGGTGGCCATCATCCCTCTCTCTCTTGTTACTTGGTAAGTGATGCTTGAACCCCCCTACTACACCTAATGATGGTTATAGTATGCTTAGAAGTGGCTTGAGTGTTGGAATATATGATTTATTTCTTGGTTTGGCTTGATTTGGTGAAGTTTTCCATTTTATGATGAATTTTCTGGTTTCATATGATTTTGATGTTGTGGACTAGTATGATGGTTGGTAATAAGGGGCTTTGGCTTTAGTAGGTGTGAATTGTTGTGAAATGCAATCAATTTTGGATTTGAATGGAATTGTGAAAAGTTAGGGTTCATGAACCCCTAATCTGCCCGAAATTTTAGGTCATAGCTAGAGGCCGAATTGGACTTTGCTCAAAACATGAAAGTTGTAGGTATTGATGATTTTAGTGTGCCTGCAAAATTTCAGGGCAATTGGACTAGTGTAGAGTGAGTTATGCCGTTTTTACTGTTGCTGTTTTTGGTGCACAGAATGTCCGAACTGCGATAGTAATTGCCTGTTTTGACTGGAATTGGTTTGGATTTTGAAGTTGGTGTCTTCTGAGGAAATGTAGCTGGATGTCTTAGCTAACTTATGCCTTTGGAATTTCGGCATTTGGACCTGTGTAGGCTGAGATTGACGTATTACAGTTTTGTGTGTTTTGCAAACCTGTTTTGGTAATTCTGGTTTGGTATTTGGTACTTTTGACCTAGTTGTGCTAGGATTTGGACTGAGAGGCCTTCTACATTGTTGTAGCTCTGTTTCTTGGCTTCGAAATGGTGGGTCTTACACCCCCATCCGACATTTGTAGTGAGAGTTGTGCCATTACCGCATTATGAGGTCAAATCCGGTTTTCTTATCAAGGCTTAGGTTAAAGCCCTTTCTTAATTTCTGGTTTGCTTTCATGCTTGTATATGTTTATAAAACCCTATTGGGGTTGTGAATTGGTGTTGTTTATGGCTCGGTATGGTTTCTTGTTGTATGATATTGTGAGCCTATGGAACGGCTCTTGACATGAAATGCTTATATGTGTGTTGTTGGGTTGTGATTGAAGAAAAATAATGAAGCCCTATGGCTGGAAAATTTGGTAAACACAAAGGGCATGCTGCCCGAATTTTTACTCGAGATTTAGAAAACTATATTCTCGACTTGAGTAAAGGTTAAGTATTTAACACTTGAATTTCCATGCATGAAACCCTATTGGGCGATAATTGGTTTGACTTTATGACTCGTTATCGAGTCTTATGGTATTTGTTTACATGTTCTAGGGCGTGACGATAGCTCACGACGTCTTGGTGATCGTGGTGCATGAAATACCACTTTCTTGCTTGGTGAGTATACTACTCACTTACTTGTTATAATGTGGCTTTGTGCTATGTGTATTGATGCCTTGAAGGCTTAATTGGTTATTGGAAATGATTGAGGTGAGGGTGTACTTGACCGCCCTCACCCCTTGTGATTCCATGCATGGCTAGTGCTTGCATTACTGAATTACTGCACTTGATATATGAAATACTGAATTCCATTCATGGAAACTGATTTGGTATCATTTGGGCGAATGTCCAATGGCTTTACCGTATCACTGAGCTCAACCCCGTTTGGTAGTCAATTGGAACGAGCCGGCGAGGGCTTGGTCGTGAAAATTGTCATGCCACGGGGACTGTACTGTGGAATCTTGTGGTAATGAGACCTTTGGTTCCGGTATACTCGAGTATTACCAAAATGACTGAATGGAGTGCGAGCCCGGTTGGGGTATGATAGTTGGACGGTTGGATGTAAGTGATGTCTACGGATGGTTACTTTTCATTGACGGAGGGTCAATGAGGTTGGATCAAGATTTCAAGCGTGGAAATGGGCTCTTGAGAGCCGACCGTATCCTTTTCCGTTTTGTTTTACTGCTTATTTGTGCACTTTAAATGAAAGTTCATCCTTATGTGACTTTGGTTGCTTATGTAGTAGTATACCACTGGGCTTTAGCTCATTCCGTGTTATTTGTTTTCCTTACAGGGATATAATTACTTTTGAGAATGGATTGGATAGTCACTTGCCAAATTGAGCTTGTAAATGTCTTTTGTATAGCTCTTGAAATGAAGCCTTAATGTGTAACGGGTTCATTTCCTTTTGATAGGCAAACTGAATATGTACTTCCTTAATGAATGTCTGTGGCATGCCACTATGGTTGTAAATGTTGGATTTCAATGTGTATATGTGAAATTGATGTTTGGATTCTACTATCCAGGCCACTATTCAGTTTTCCATTTTTTTTTATTTTGCTATTTTGATACTTATGGCTTGTCCGAGCGCACTTTTGTTTTCCCGAAACGTATTCGAACGCGTGTAACTGTACCGTAGTCCTGGCGAGAGCTGGGCAGGCAGTTCGCTAACCCCTTTGGTTCGCCTTAGGGGAAGGTGGGGCTGTCACAGGTGGTATCAGAGCCTAGGTTTGAATTAGCCTGGGTGTTATAGGACTGTTTGACTTGAGGATTGTTGTTTTTGGCCTTTAAGCTTATATTTATGATTACATGTTCTTGTGATGTAGGATGGCCGGACAGGGTGACCCTAGTGCTAGTCCTTCGGGGGCTAGACCTCGCAAAGTACTCCCCGTGATTCCCTATCAGATACGGCCGGGAGGGGCCGTCATTCGTTGGAGCCCGTCTAACCGTCTTCGACGGTGCCCGTGTAAGGAGAGATATGCTTACCCGAACACTCTAGTGTTTGCGCTGGATAAAGAGCGCAAGGTATTGGCGAGAGAGAATGCTCGCCTTGAGGTCGATGCGATTCAGGATAGGGCGACGAAGGATAAGCAAGCTGCGCGTATAAAGGAGCTAGAATACGATGTGCTTGAGGCTGAAGATAGGGTTGACGACCTTTGCGCCCAACTGAGGGAGGCACGAGAGCGAGAGCTTAAGCGAGCGCGCAAGGTCAGGGGTCGCGCTGAGGCGATCCTTAATCTGTGTGACGATGGCCTTGAGGAGTGTAGCGACGAGGCGTCGTGTGCGGAGGCCGACCCTGGGGAGGAGTCTACCCCATCGCCTGGATCCCAGACCCCGGCGACTGACTAGGCCTTGATCTCTAGGCATCTTTTGGATAGTGGTGGTTTTTGTATGTACATAGGGATAGGGATAGAGCCTTAGCTAATCGTTTAGGGTCGTTAGATTAGCTACGTGTAAATCTCTTTTGATAGGCCTATCCTCCGGTGGATCGTTTGTGTACGTACGTGCTTTGGCCGTACTTGACTGACTGATTGTATATATGTGTTTGGCTTGTATATATGTGTGGTTGTGCTTCTGCTTGGATTGTATAAATGTGTTATTATGCAAGTTTACGTGTTACTTATATGGCTTGTTATTACTGTGGTTTAGTATTCTTGCCTAGACCGAGTGGAACTTATGGAATGTACTCGGAGTGGTCGGGGACGTGGGCGCGGTGCTAGACAACCCACACCGGTTAGGGGTGTAGGGGAAACCTCGACTGGACCTGATCCTGAACCCCAAGCCGACCCTAATGCCCAGATCGCTGCTGCTATGCAGCAAATGACAAATCTGCTTGCACAAGTAGTGCAGCAACAAGCTCAGAACCCAAACCCTAACCCTGGAAATCCCGGGAACCCTGGCCACCATGTCGAGAGCGAGGATAGAGCTCTCGAACGTTTCCAAAAGTTTTCCCCGCCAAAGTTTGTTGGGGGACCCGACCCTGACGTTGCTGAGAAATGGCTTGAGAAGATGGTAGACATTTTTGCAGCTCTACATTATCCAGACGAACGGCAGGTGACTTTTGCCGTGTTTCAACTTGAAGGGGCTGCTCGTTCCTGGTGGAACGTAATTAGGCAGAAATGGGAACGGGAGCAGACGCCTAGGACGTGGGTGAACTTCATCCGCGAATTTAACGCAAAGTTTTTCCCTCCTCTAGTCCAGGAGAGGAAGGAGGACGAGTTTATCCGGCTCCGGCAAGGGACTCAGACTGTGGCGGAGTACGAGAGTCAGTTCACCCGCCTGTCTAAATTCGCGCCTGAGCTAATCATTACTGAGCAACGACGGGTTAGGCGCTTCATTCAGGGTTTGAACGTTGAGATTCAGAAAGACCTCGCGGCAGCTCAAATTACCACGTTTAGCGAGGCGATGGAAAAAGCCCAACGAGTTGAGAGTGCACGGCTGCAGGTCCGAAACTTCCAGGCTAAGAAACGTGGTTTTCCTGGGAGTACGTCTGGACAAGGTGAGAAGAGCATTCCCTCTAAGTTCGGACGAGGATCGGGTGGTGGCCGACACTCCGGCTCGGGCAGAGGGACTCCATTCAGGGGTAGTCAAGCTGGGCGTGGACAAAGGGGAAATGCTCAGAGTGGCTCGGCTTCGGCACCTCGCGGTCCCTGTGGGCACTGTGGGAAAGCAAACCACACCGAGGATAACTGCTGGAGGAAGCAGGGTAAATGTCTGCGGTGTGGAAGTGCGGACCATCAACTGGCTACATGCCCGGTCCTGAAACAAGACGGAAAAGGGAGCCAACCACTGTCGAGGACCAATACTGGACCCGCCAAGGGAGATGGGTCCAAACCGAAGGTTCCAGCTAGGGTGTATTCTTTAGAGCCCCATCAGGTCCCAGAGTCTTCGGAGATTGTAGAAGGTACGATCCCTATTTTCCACCGCTTTGCCAAAGTTTTAATTGATCCTGGTGCCACTCATTCGTTTGTTAACCCTGATTTCATTTGTGGCATCGATATAAAACCTGCTAGTTTACCTTATGACCTAGAAGTGAGTACACCTACGGAGAATCAACGTTTGGTGACTAGTATGGTTTATAGGGATTGCGATGTATGGGTTGGTGAGAAGAGATTTTTAGGAGACCTGATTAGCTTGTCCATTAAGGGGTACGATGTGATTCTGGGCATGGACTGGTTAGCCAAATATAACGCCCAACTGGATTGTAAAACGAAGGTGGTCGAATTTCACATTCCTGGCGAGGCAACCTTGAGGTTGGATATAAGGGGTAGGTTAGCCTCATCTGCTCTCATTTCGGGCATTCGAGCTAGGAAACTGATAAGTAGAGGAGCGTAAGGATTTTTGGCCTTTTTAATTAACACCCCTGCGGATAAGTTAAAAGTAGAAGATGTGGCCATAGTGAGGGAATTTCCGGACGTATTCCCTGATGAGTTAGTAGCTTTACCTCCAGAAAGGGAGATAGAATTCCGAATAGATCTTTTACCTGGAACTGCACCTATCTCGAAAACCCCTTACCGAATGGCGCCTGCCGAACTTAAGGAGCTTAAGTTGCAGTTGCAAGATCTGTTGGAGCGGGGATTCATTCACGAGAGTGAGTCTCCTTGGGGAGCTCCTGTTCTATTTGTGAAGAAAAAGGATGGAACGTTGAGGATGTGCATTGACTATCGGGGCCTAAACAATGTAACGATCAAGAACAAGTATCCACTGCCCCACATCGACGAGTTATTCGACCAGTTGCAAGGAGCGGTGGTCTTCTCGAAGTTAGACCTCCGACAGGGATACTACCAGTTGTTGATTAGGAAGGAGGACATTCCGAAAACTGCTTTTAATTCAAGATACGGGCACTACGAGTTCGCCGTTATGCCCTTTGGACTGACCAATGCTCCCGCCGCCTTCATGGACCTAATGCATAGGGTTTTCAAACCCTATCTAGACCGATTTGTTGTTGTGTTTATCGATGACATTTTGGTCTACTCGAAGACACGCGAGGAGCATGAGGAGCATTTGAGAGTGGTGTTACAAACATTAAGAGAACATCAGCTGTACGCCAAGTTTAGCAAATGCGAGTTTTGGTTGGAGAAAGTAGCATTTCTAGGTCACGTGATCTCTCACGAAGGTATTTCGGTGGATCCGGCGAAGGTTGAGGCCGTGACAAATTGGAAGAGGCCAGAAAACCCCACGGAAATTCGTAGCTTTCTAGGGCTAGCGGGGTACTACCGAAGGTTTATTAAGGATTTTTCCAAACTGGCAGGACCTTTAACTGACTTGACAAAGAAGCATGGCCAGTTTATCTGGAACGGCCGATGCGAAGCAAGTTTTCAGGAATTAAAGAAAAGATTGACCATGGCTCCAGTATTGGTCTTGCCAAATGGAGTGGACGGGTTTGCGGTTTATGCGGACGCGTCGCGAGAAGGCCTGGGGTGTGTTTTGATGCAGAACCGGAATGTGATTGCTTTCGCCTCTAGGAAATTGAAGCTTCACGAGCAGAACTACCCGACTCATGATCTAGAGTTAGCCGTAGTTGTCTTTGCACTGAAAAAGTGGAGGCATTACCTATACGGGGTGACCTTCGAAGTGTTTTCGGATCACAAAAGTCTTAGATACCTTTTCTCCCAGAAGGAATTAAACATGAGGCAACGAAGGTGGATGGAATTTCTGGAAGATTACGACTGTACAATCAATTATCATCCGGGAAAGGCAAATGTGGTAGCAGATGCCTTGAGTCGTAAGGTGCAAGTAGCAGGGCTAATGATTAAGGAGTGGGATTTGCTAGAATCCGTGTGCGAGTGGAAACCCTGTCTAGGGAGCCATAAGGTGATATTTGGTAATGTCAGGGTTACCTCCACTCTACTGGAACATATTAAAGAGGCACAAAAAGAAGATTTGATGGTACAGAAATGGAGAGAGAAGGTGGAAAGAGGAGAAACAACGGACTTCAATTTGAGTCCTGAGGGTATTTTGAAGTATCGGAACCGAATAGTGGTACCGAAAGTGGAGTCGATGAAAATGGAGATTTTGGAGGAAGCTCATCGGTCCAAGTATACAATCCATCCGGGCAGCAGCAAGATGTATCAAGACCTAAAAGGAACCTATTGGTGGGACAATATGAAGAAGGAAATTGCTCAATACGTACAGAAATGTCTCATTTGCCAGCAAGTGAAGGCAGAGCATCAAAAACCATCGGGTCTGTTACAACCCTTGGAGATACCTGAGTGGAAGTGGGAAAACATCACCATGGACTTCGTTTCCGGTTTACCGAGGACGCAAAGAGGACACGATGCCGTTTGGGTGATCGTTGATCGATTAACCAAGTCGGCCCATTTCTTGCCAGTGAACATGAAATATTCAATGGACAAGTTGGCTCGACTGTACATGGATGAGATAGTAAGACTACACGGTGTTCCTGTGAGCATCGTCTCTGATCGGGATCCACGGTTTGTATCTCGGTTTTGGCAGAAGTTTCAAGAAACCCTGGGGACTAAACTTAATTTGAGCACGACCTATCATCCTCAGACGGATGGCCAGTCAGAACGGACGATTCAAACTCTTGAGGACATGTTACGAACGTGCATTCTGGATTTTGGAGGCAACTGGGGTCAGCACATGACCTTGGTAGAGTTTGCGTACAACAATAGCTTCCATTCGTCGATTCAAATGGCCCCGTACGAAGCTCTCTACGGACGCAAGTGCCGGTCACCGATTTACTGGGATGAAGTTGGCGAAAAGAAAGCACTGGACCCATCAACCATTCCATGGATGGAAGAGGCTCAAGAGAAGGTCAAGTTGATAAGGCAACGGCTTCAAACAGCCCAGAGTCGACAAAAGAGCTACGCTGATAATCGAAGAAAAGACTTGGAGTTTGAAGTTGGAGACTACGTATTTCTCAAAGTCACACCTTTACGAAGTCTTACAGTGGGTAAAGGAAAGAAGCTTCAACCGCGGTACGTCGGACCCTACAAGATCCTTCAGAGGGTTGGAGCGGTCGCGTATCGATTGGAACTGCCATCCAGTCTATCTCGAATTCACGATGTATTTCACGTTTCGATGCTAAAGAAGTACCATCCTGATCCATCCCATGTATTGCAACCGGAGGATATTGAAGTAGATGAATCACTGGCCTATGAAGAGAAACCGGTTCAGGTACTTGATCGGAAGGTCAAAGAGATTCGCAACAAGAAGATTCCATTAGTAAAGGTGCTGTGGAGAAACCACGGAGTTGAGGAAGCTACTTGGGAAATGGAAGAGGAAATGCGAAAGAAATACCCAAACCTATTCGGGGATTAAGGTGAGAAATTTCGAGGACGAAATTCTTTTAAGTGGGGGAGAGTGTGAGAACCCGTAAAACCCTAATATTTTCCTAGGGTTTATTACCCTTTAATTGCTTATATTTTTGCATTTTCGGGCTTAGCAATATTTTCTGGTAGATTTTATGCTTAATTATAGTTTTAAGATGAATTTTCTAGTATGGGAGACTTTTTAGAAAATTAAGCATATATATTGGATGTGGGACCCACTAGTGCGAACAGTTCGGAAAAATTCGGCCAATAAGGTTAAGTTTCGGATACTGTGAAAATTTTATCGGGTGTTAAGAGATAAGTAGTGTGTGTGAAGTGATTGATGTGAGAGAGAAAAGAAAGATAAGAGGGCATTAAATGAGTGTGACAAGTGTCACTCTACCATTGGGTTTGACTTAAGAAACACTATTCATCCTTTTGACTATTTTTGACTAAGTGTTAAATACTTCAAAAAAATCACAAAAATTCACCATTTTCTTCCTTGTGTTGGCCGGCCCTCTCTCTCTCAAAGAAGAAGAAATTTTCCCAACTTTCAAGCTTCCATATCACTCAATCTTCCACAAACAAGAGTTTAGGTTTGATTTCATTCCATAAAATCCTTTCTTTTGGTGATAGTGAGTGCTCTAGTGAAGTTTGTTTGAAGCTCTAAGGTGGCCATCATCCCTCTCTCTCTTGTTACTTGGTAAGTGATGCTTGAACCCCCCTACTACACCTAATGATGGTTATAGTATGCTTAGAAGTGGCTTGAGTGTTGGAATATATGATTTATTTCTTGGTTTGGCTTGATTTGGTGAAGTTTTCCATTTTATGATGAATTTTCTGGTTTCATATGATTTTGATGTTGTGGACTAGTATGATGGTTGGTAATAAGGGGCTTTGGCTTTAGTAGGTGTGAATTGTTGTGAAATGCAATCAATTTGGGATTTGAATGGAATTGTGAAAAGTTAGGGTTCATGAACCCCTAATCTGCCCGAAATTTTAGGTCATATCTAGAGGCCGAATTGGACTTTGCTCAAAACATGAAAGTTGTAGGTATTGATGATTTTAGTGTGCCTACAAAATTTCAGGGCAATTGGACTAGTGTAGAGTGAGTTATGCCGTTTTTACTGTTGCTGTTTTTGGTGCACAGAATGTCCGAACTGCGATAGTAATTGCCTGTTTTGACTGGAATTGGTTTGGATTTTGAAGTTGGTGTCTTCTGAGGAAATGTAACTGGATGTCTTAGCTAGCTTATGCCTTTGGAATTTCGGCATTTGGACCTGTGTAGGCTGAGATTGACGTATTAAAGTTTTGTGTGTTTTGCAAACCTGTTTTGGTAATTCTGGTTTGGTATTTGGTACTTTTGACCTAGTTGTGCTAGGATTTGGACTGAGAGGCCTTCTACATTGTTGTAGCTCTGTTTCTTGGCTTCGAAATGGTGGGTTTTACACCCCCATCCGACATTTGTAGTGAGAGTTGTGCCATTACCGCATTATGAGGTCAAATCCGGTTTTCTTATCAAGGCTTAGGTTAAAGCCCTTTCTTAATTTCTGGTTTGCTTTCATGCTTGTATATGTTTATAAAACCCTATTGGGGTTGTGAATTGGTGTTGTTTATGGCTCGGTATGATTTCTTGTTTTATGATATTGTGAGCCTATGGAACGGCTCTTGACATGAAATGCTTATATGTGTGTTGTTGGGTTGTGATTGAAGAAAAATAATGAAGCCCTATGGCTGGAAAATTTGGTAAACACAAAGGGCATGCTGCCCGAATTTTTACTCGAGATTTAGAAAACTATATTCTCGACTTGAGTAAAGGTTAAGTATTTAACACTTGAATTTCCATGCATGAAACCCTATTGGGCGATAATTGGTTTGACTTTATGACTCGTTATCGAGTCTTATGGTATTTGTTTACATGTTCTAGGGCGTGACGATAGCTCACGACGTCTTGGTGATCGTGGTGCATGAAATACCACTTTCTTGCTTGGTGAGTATACTACTCACTTACTTGTTATAATGTGGCTTTGTGCTATGTGTATTGATGCCTTGAAGGCTTAATTGGTTATTGGAAATGATTGAGGTGAGGGTGTACTTGACCGCCCTCACCCCTTGTGATTCCATGCATGGCTAGTGCTTGCATTACTGAATTACTGCACTTGATATATGAAATACTGAATTCCATTCATGGAAACTGATTTGGTATCATTTGGGCGAATGTCCAATGGCTTTACTGTATCACTGAGCTCAACCCCGTTTGGTAGTCAATTGGAACGAGCCGGCGAGGGCTTGGTCGTGAAAATTGTCATGCCACGGGGACTGTACTGTGGAATCTTGTGGTAATGAGACCTTTGGTTCCGGTATACTCGAGTATTACCAAAATGACTGAATGGAGTGCGGGCCCGGTTGGGGTATGATAGTTGGACGGTTGGATGTAAGTGATGTCTACGGATGGTTACTTTTCATTGACGGAGGGTCAATGAGGTTGGATCAAGATTTCAAGCGTGGAAATGGGCTCTTGAGAGCTGACCGTATCCTTTTCCGTTTTGTTTTACTGCTTATTTGTGCACTTTAAATGAAAGTTCATCCTTATGTGACTTTGGTTGCTTATGTAGTAGTATACCACTGGGCTTTAGCTCATTCCGTGTTATTTGTTTTCCTTACAGGGATATAATTACTTTTGAGAATGGATTGGATAGTCACTTGCCAAATTGAGCTTGTAAATGTCTTTTGTATAGCTCTTGAAATGAAGCCTTAATGTGTAACGGGTTCATTTCCTTTTGATAGGCAAACTGAATATGTACTTCCTTTATGAATGTCTGTGGCATGCCACTATGGTTGTAAATGTTGGATTTCAATGTGTATATGTTAAATTGATGTTTGGATTCTACTATCCAGGCCACTATTCAGTTTTCCATTTTTTTTTTATTTTGCTATTTTGATACTTATGGCTTGTCCGAGCGCACTTTTGTTTTCCCGAAACGTATTCGAACGCGTGTAACTGTACCGTAGTCCTGGCGAGAGCTGGGCAGGCAGTCCGCTAACCCCTTTGGTTCGCCTTAGGGGAAGGTGGGGCTGTCACAGTGATTGTCAAGAAAGGGGGGATAGAAGGGTGCGCGGCATACGCTGAAACCTCACCCACAAGACATTAAATTTGACTTTTCAAGAAACAAGAAATTGAATTTGATTTTTTGATTTTTGATTTTTTTTGATTTTTCTGACTTTTGACTTTTGATTTTTTTTTGAATTTTTTGAATTTTCCTTTTTTTTTGATTTTTTGACTTTTTCTGATTTTTCGAGAGAATCTTTTCAAAAATAATTTGCCCCAGTGTAGGGCCCTTTTCCCTTCTTTCTTTTCGTTTCTTCGGCATCGGCCTTCCACATCACCAGATGCTTTTTCGTCCATTTCAACTATGAATACCTGCACAGGGGGCCTACCAAAATATGACATGCACTTGAATTTCATGAAAAGAGCAGCGGGATTGATTTGAAAAATGTATTATTTGATTTTTGGACGAAAACCTCAAATGTATTACAAAAAATTTGCCCCAGTGTGGGCTCCTTTGATTGCCAAAAAATTTGTTCAGATGATTCCCCATTTATTTGAACAAAGAGAAATTGCACTTTCTAAAATTTAGAAAATAATTTCATGATGAATCCTTCAGAGTAACACCAAATTCAAGAAGATTTCCTCCTCACTTTTAACATCGGTGCTTAGCGTAACGGGTCACCACTTCTTGCTGGCTCATCTTTCAGGACCAATCAAGTGGATGTTATTTCTGATTTGGAAGTGGCTAAAGGAAATGGGAGGTCAAGATTTGTCTCATTTTTGTGCCCAAATTGTATGTAATCCCTTCAATATCACATCTTAGTGAAAGCAAAGAGTTTATCACCCTTATTTCTTAAGAAAACGTAGTCTACATATAAGCTTTATAGGCTTGCAACAATATGGATGGAAACGATAGCTAAACATGTGAAAACTGGTCATAGCCTTATGATCACGAATGATTGATGACTCCTTATAAGCATGACGTTTGTTTTGAGTTATCATGAAGGAATAAGTCAACGATGGACTTTTATGGGCTTGTAATGTGGCTTGAAGACGATAGTTAAATAAATGATTTTCAAGGACATTGCACCGAAGATCGCGTTTTTCTCAAAATTGCCCTCATTTTGGACTCCAAGATCTTGGACTTTGTTTGACTTTTTATCATCACTCAACAGGGTCTTTCAGCATCAAATCTTTTTGCATTTTTCTTTTGCATTCATTTCGCTCGTTTTTTCTTTTCCCTTTTCCTTTTTTTCAAAAGTGCCCTCGCGGGGTTTCACATGAAGAGCAGTGTCAACCTCACACCTAATCAATTCAGAAATACATTCAAAAAAATTCCTTGGCATCAGTATATGAACATCACTTGCCAATTAGAAAATTCCTTGACGGAGATATTGCAAACAACAGAAGTCAGGACTTTCGGCTTTCGTAATGGGGTTTGGTGGGGTGCTTAGAAAAGTTAAGGCTTGAAAGCGGATTTCAAAAACGGTTTGAAGAATCCGAGATCGCATTGTTGTATCAACCCCCTTTTAGGGTTAAATCAGAACTGGCCCCAGTTTATGCTCAATTGAGGCTTTTTCTCTTTCATTTTTCCTCTTTTCTCTTTTCGGCCTTCTGCCATTATTTGAAATTTTTCAAAAATTTGCCCCAGTCTATTTTTGAACTGAGGTTCTCTTTTCTCTTTTCTTTTGATTTTTGTTGCTTTTCACTTTTCACCTTTTGGGACTTTTCTTTCTTTTTAAACTTGCCCCAGTGTGGGGTTTGCGATTCTCAGGGGTTACCAAACGAAATAATTTATTCTGAAAGCTCAAAAAGGATAACTAGGGATAGAATGTTTGATTGGAAAAGAAGAGGGCCTGACTTTTATTCCGTTCCTTACAATAACTCTGAAAGGAAACTTTCTTTAATGCGAAATTTCTTGCATGTATCTGAATTAATTGACTGAGGAAGACTCTCCATAAGTGTTTCGTCGGACAAAACTCTTCCTTTTTCTTTTTTGTCGAAATTGAAGCCCAGATAGTAATGATAGAACCAAATCTTCCCAATTTAATTTTAGCATTTATGCTTTTCCTTTCCCTTTTCCCAAATTCTCCAATCTCCTCCCCCAATGTGGGGTGCGATCTTAGATGCTTTGAAAGAACCATCAATTTTAGCTCAAATGAGGATGCAAGGGATAAATGGTGTTTAGGTTGTAGAAATGATGGCCAAAGTATCATTCTTGCACCTCATGACAACCAAAGTAACGAAATGCTCATTGTAAATCCATTCCCTTTTTTATATTTGAAAATTTTCCAATGAAGGGTAGTGATCATCAAGGTACTTATTTGAAACGAAATTATTCTTTTATAGGCTCAAATGGGAGAGCAAATGATAAAATCTGTATAGGTAGAGAAACGAATGCTCGAAGTATCATTCCAAATTTTTCAAACAAAGAAGAATAACGCACATTTTGCTTTCACTTAGATGTGGAATGAACTAGATTAGACACAATGAACATTTGCAAGCAAAAAGTTGCCCCAAATTGCAATTTACCAATCAATGTGACTGATTTTTATTTTGGGGTTAAGTGAAGGAGAAAGGTATCTCATGGGGCCTTCTGAGTGACCTCTTTCAATTTTGAGCACTCTTATTGTAAGGATTTTATAAAGTATACACTTGTGAATTTCAGGCTAGAGGTTGAAAAATCTCATTTTAGTCTTATTTCTTAAAATTCATCATGAAATCCCTCAAATAGCCAAAAAAGAATAAAATATACATGCTTATATACAAATCAACAATTGTATGAATAAAAACTTTATTGCTGAAAAGGTGTGAAACAAAATTTCTACAAATGAGAAGGGAAAGACTTCTGAAGAGTTCCACATATACACACTTGTTTGCCTCCTTTTCGGAACAGAAATTTTCTTTTCTTTGAAAAATAATGATGAAATCTCTTAGAGGCTTTAGCCTAGCGCTTCCAAATAGATCCTTCATGTTTTCATTGCAGGGTCTGCCCAAAAATCAAGTATTACCTTTCAAACTTTATCGGATCAAAATTGTTATCAGATATAGAAAAAATATTTCCACCTTATTGAAACATTTTTATGAATGCAGGGGAAGGGGGAAAAATAAAAGAAAAAAAAATACCCTGAGTTAGTAATCAAGACTATAAAATCGGTATGCATGTCCTATGGGGGAACCTTTTTTGTGCCAAGGGTAGGCCTAGCATGAAAATGCAATCCTCTAGAGTAGGCACCATACAATACCTGATGGATCCAATCAACTTATTGAGCGAAGAATAATTAAAAATGAAAATTGTCCAATTGGAGTGAAAAAGGGACATTTGTCCCAAAGATGAGGACAAAGTCCGAATGAATTGCATGTTTTGATCAACACATAATGTGCAAAAGGGGTAAAATGGTAAAATGCATTGAATAAAATTTGATTATTTATTGAAAATTGAATGGATAACCCTGAAAATGAATTAAACTAATCAAATCAATTGAATGAAATCAATTGATCAAACGGATCGAGTGAAATGATGATTTATTCAAAATCGACCGAATTGCCCTAAAAATAGGTAAATTGGTCAAATGGATCGGAAAATTGACTAGATCACCCTAAAAAGGGTAAACTGGTCAAATGAAATTGAACGAATCTGATGATTTGAATTTATTCAAAATTGATTGAATTGACCTAAGAATGGGTAAACTAATCAAATGAGTTGAATGAAATTGGTGATCTTATTAAAAAATCGACTAGATTGCCCTAAAATGGATAAACTAGTCAAATGAATTCAAAATCGACTAGATTGTCCTAAAATTGAACAAATTGATAAAATGGACTGGATGAAATTGATGAATAAAATGATCCAATGGACTGAATGGAATTGACGGCTTATTGCGATGCATTAGTCTATGAGCCTTCTAAAATCAAATTTTGGCCTCAGTTTATTTATCGTCTCAATAGCGAGGAATTATTTGTGAATTTCTTCAAATTAATGTCCTTTTTGCAAGGGATTTTTACCAATTTGATAAAATGGCCAAAAAGTGATTATTAAACGCTCATATTCCAAAGATTGCTCTATGAAAATGATCGGATCCTACCTTACCTTGTGCACTACCCCTTTGGATGGTACAAAATGTAAACGTGCAAGTCTCCTTGGATTAAGTATCCGAGACACAAGGTGGCTTATTCCTAACACGGGATCCCCTAAATGGCATTCCTTTCTAGGGTTTATACATGATGCCATTTTATCAAAGCGCGTAAATATGCAGTACACAAATGAAACGTGACCTAAAGGAACCCCCTTTTTGTATGCCAGGGTGAGCCTAAAATGAAATGTATTCATGTTACAAGTCGAAGCATTGAATTTAAACGTGTCACATCAAATAGGGTAGGCTCCTAGAGAGTACCATGCCAGGACTCTTATTTCCTAGGGCTTATGAATGCAATGGAGACAAAACCAAAAAGAGTTAGTTCAATCAGACAAATACACATAACACATTTGTAGCAAGGCAATACAAAGAGATAAAGCAATAAAGGAATAGAGGGGTTGGATCCCTCTCCTCGTGGATAGTGTCTCTAATAAGGTGAGGCAGACTCTACACTAGGTAAACTATCATGGATGCATGAGGTATTGGCTCACTAATGCATCTAGACTCGATACGTTTGAGGTCCCCGAGCCTTCAAACTTAGAAACCAAAGGTCATCAATCCCAAGGTTCTTTGTCGGTGGCTCGAGCGATTCCCCAGACATTGCTACGCACACGTCGTGTTACGGCTACATGTCTGAGTGAATCTATAAAAAATCCTCAACCTTCAACTAAAAGCTAAAGGCTATTAACCCAAAGCTTAAAGCGGAAGATCGAGTGACCCTTTGGATCATGCTGCGCACACGTCGTGTCGCGATCACATGTCCAAGCGGGTCGCCTAAAATCCTAATAGGGTGGAGTGGCGTGACAAGCCACTAAAAGAAAAATAAATGAGGGGTAAAAAAAATTAAAGCGTATGCACGTATGCTAGTGCTCGTTTGGAGGGGAGGGATCGAGAACCAATGCGAGGCTCTAGGGTAATGTCCCCCCACCCAAATGCAATGCAAAGCGCGGAATCACATAAATAAACCATCCATCCATCAAAACAATCGTAGGCGAATGTGTGAGGAAGTGAGTTGATACGCGCGAAATGCAAAAATCCTAAAAATGGAAAAATGCAACCCTAACCATCCAAATGCGATATATGAGAAGGTTAAAAGAAGAAAAAAATTGACTAAATCGAATGCTAGGACTCTCTAAGTCCCCAGTGGAGTCGCCAGCTGTCGCGCCCCATTTTTTATAAATAAATAAAATAAATGGTTTAGAGAGTGAATTTTTATTTGAAAAATGAATTTTGATTTACAAAGAAAATAAAGAAAAATATGGGTCTAAATGGGACTTTGAAATGCGACGATTCGACCCAAAATATAGTTTAAAAAGGGTTTTTTGAATGAGAAATGGAGTCGCCACTTGGTATAGAGTTAAGGTGTACCAAGTCACCTAAAAATGAATTTTTAAAGAAAAATAGGAGAAAACCCTTTTTAAACGACTCCAAGTCTACGTAAATCAAAGAAAAAGGTTCGGGAGTCACATTTGAACAGAGGGAAGGCAAGGACGAAGTCCAAGGCACCCTCTCAACCTAGCCAAGGCTAGTTGCGCGATTTAGTCAAGGATTTTCTTATTTTTAACCTAAAAATTTATTGCATTTGGATGAACTATATGAATGCAAAACCTAGATCTAATGATGAATCGAATGGGACAAATTTCTCTTAGAGGTTTGATTGGACTAAATCACATAAGTCGTGATAGCCAAGGATGAGCCCTCCAAGAGGTCACGAGTAATGCTAATGACGTAAGAAGGAGTGGAATGAATGTATGTAATGTGAAAACATGAGCTTGTGTGAAGTGAAAAAAGTAATAAAAAATAATGGTGTATAAGTGGGAGTGTGCAAATGAGTGTGCAATGTGAGGTGAGTAAAGTGATAGTATGAAGTGCGTGTGTGCACGTGATAGTATATAAAGTGCTAGTGGTAGAGTGAGAATGTGTAAGATAAAAGTTGTGTGAAGTGAGAATGTGGAAAAAAGGATAGAATATGAAGTAAAAATGCATGTGATAGTGGATAAATGAAATGCATGAATCCCAGAGGAGTGCAAGCAAGACGGGTACGGAGGACTAATGTTCGTGACTTAATTTTCCTTTTGGTTAGAAAAAGAATGAGCGTGCTAAGGCTATGTATAGCCAAACTCGTCCATCCCCCTTACCAAAAGAGTGACTCCCTAACCTATACAAGCAAATGAGCTAATGTGATCCTAAATGTGTAAGGGAAAGGGAGTGAAGGGTCATGCAAAAATGTAAAAATACTAAAAGGAATAAAAATGCATGAACATGAGATGAAGGCATGCGAATGTACTAGCGAGGGACGGTCCTATTGGATCTAGCATTGGACTAGTCCTTCACTAGCGCTCTCTCACAAGCATTGGACTTGTAAGGGCTCGAGGGGACAACCATGACTAGCATTGGACTAGCCACGGTTACGTGCATTTGCATCCATCATACACATATATAAGTAATGTGCATAATTAAAGCAAGTAGACATGTGAGCACGTAATTCACATAACACATAAGCATGCATATCTAGATGCCAAAACCTAAGAAAGCGATTAAACACATAGCGCCTAAGCATGCAAAACACATAAGGCAATTAAGGCCCTAACTATTACATTTTTAGGGGGAAAGGCCTACTACAATCTAAAAAGGGGAAACGGAATAATAAAAATAAAAATAAATAAAATAAACCTAACTATTACAACTTGGCATTTAAATGCCTCTTCAAATGATCAAAAATTGAACCAAAATTAAAGTGAAACTAAGCAACTAAAGAAATAAATAAAGTGAAAATGAAATAAACACTCAAAGTCATGCAATTGTACACATAAGACACATATACGCACGTAGAGTCAAATAAGGTCAAAAATAAAGGATAGAGTGTACCTCCCTCGAGTCGGGGCTCTAATGGGATGAAAATTACTTATTTACCTCCAAAAACAAAGAAAAGGTCAAGGCACCAATTTAATTTGAGACAATTAAAAAAAAACATGCAAATACAAACTCACTTGATCATAAAGCTCTCAAAATCATGAATTAAGTGCAATTTAAACAAAGCATGGTAGTTAATTGAAGCAAACAAGCAATGAAAAGTTGTAAAATTAGAGCTGCCAAGGACCAAATTGAGGAAACTATTCAATTGGTTGGGTCATAGTAAAATAAAGAGAAAATTGAGGGATCAAACTGCAATTTTGGAAAGTTTTTCATGCATGCTACGAGGCTTTCTTTGCTCTTATTTCTGCAACTCAAGCTATGAAGCTATCCTTCTGCAATTTTTATCCATAAGCTTTCCGTAGCTCTTAAACACACCCAAATTCAATATGAGCTAAAGCAACAAGACAACCACCTAATCCTCTCACTTTGCCACATAAAACTTTAGATTTAAACACCAAAAGTCGGACAAAAGGGCATGCAAATCTGGACAGTTCATGGGTTTTCTTTCTGCTACTTTGAGATTTCAGCAATTTCATACGGCAAATAACCTCAAACCAGAAACAATCCCAAATTCTACATAAGCTTATCATCCAAAAACTTGGTAAACATGCAAGAGAAAGGCAATAGGGATGAACAAAACACATACAACAGCAAGAGATGCAGTAGACTACAAGCATCAGCAACGAAATGCTCCAACAAGTGACTGAATGGAAATATGCAGCAAAGACGCAAGGAGAAAAACTCATGGCAGATATGCACACCGAATACCAAACCGAACACTACAGAACTCACAAGCTTCAAACAAGCCAAGACTTTAACAAGCAAAGGAAAGAAACAGGATCTGTTTGTCCACGCTGTTGCAACGAACCGAGAGTTTTAAGCTTGTTGCAGCAGATTTTTATGCGCAACTCTAAGCACAGAACTATTCTAAGACCAGGTAAACAGGCTCCTCAAAACATTCTTCCTAGTTTTCAGCATAAAATTCTAAGGCTGAAACACAAAATTCAGAAAGAAAGAGCGTGCAAAACTGGAAATAGAATTTCTGCAATTTCGCTGCTATGAGATTCATACCAAACCCAGGTAACAAAATCCAAGCAAAACATCAAGTTTTCAGACCAAAACATGAAGATTATGGAGCCCCAAGCATCAAGATTCAATCTTGGTTATCAAATTCGTGCCATAAAACCTGAACTGCCATCGCACAAGGTGAGCAGGAAAAGTGCAGCAAGAGAAAAGAGTAACGCAGGCTAGATTCAGATGAGTTTGGTCAAGATTTAAACTTGAATGGCAAGAGTCAAGTGAAACTACATCACCTTAAAAGCTTTGGGAAGTTGAGATGATGCTGTAAGCTTGAGGGGATAGGAGCTCAAATACCGCAGCTACAAGCAGATACGTTCGGCGCCGACGACACAAGAGCTGCGACTCCAGCAGGTTTAGGCTTCGATTCAAGGGCGTTCCAGCAGTTTTTCCCAAGAGCTTTGTATACAAAGATTCTTCCCCATACACCGGAGTTTATCCAGATCAATTAAGGTATCCCAGAAGAGATCTCTCCGATGGAGAAAATCGCATCGCAAGGTGACGGAAATCCAGCCTTTTCTAAAAGTTTGTGCCGAAAATTCTGTTTTCCTTCATTTCTTTCCCCAGATTTTTCTGCACTCTTCTCGTTTCTTCCTCACTTGGTTTTTCTTTCTTTCCTCAAACCCTCAGCCCGTAGCTACCTTTCTATCTCTCACTGCAGCTGCCGCACCAGATTTTCCAAAAACTCTCCCTCGGCCCTCGTTTATTTCTAGCCTTTTCTTGCTCGTCTGGTTTTCCCTTTTCCTCTGCCCAGAAAACCTCCTTGTTCCAGCCGTTAGCTCCTCCTTTCCATCCCTCTCTCACTTTCCTTTTTATCAGTTTCCGCCGCAACTCGCAGCTCTCTCGTTTCTTTCTTTCTCTTTCTGTTTTCCTGTCCGTCCGTCCTCTCTACACTTTTCTGGTTTCTAGTTCCTCTTCCCCGCAACCCCATAGCCTCTCTCAGATTTTTCTCGTTCGGCTCTCTCTCAGTTCTCTCTCTCCTTTTGCTTAGCCGCCTCCTCTTTTTTCATCTGTTTGCTCTCCTGGTTATGGTTTCCGCCGCCAACCTTCCCTCCTGCTCTCTTGCCGTATCCCTTTGCCTTTTATATGGGAACCTCAGGTCCCTAAAACCCTCAAGACTCATCTTGATGGCCCTAAATGATTCCAGCACCCGGCCCCCCTCCTAGGCATTGATCATGGTTTTGAATTGGAGCCCTTAAATGGCCTGTACTTACCTCATCTTAACGGAGCCAGAAAACGCAGTAATGAAAATAGGCCAAATGCCAGAAACCGCAGAAACTATCTTTTTTTCTTTTTCCATTCATTTTTCTTCTTTTTTTTCTAACAAATAAAGCAATAAAAATAAGATTCAAACAAATGAAATGCCCTGAAAATTTAATGTTGACTGATGGTTTTTTCCCTTCTTTTCCCTTTCTTTTTCTGAAATTTAGTATGAAGACAAAAAATAAATAAATAAAAATAAGAAAATAAAAATAAATTAGAACAAAATAAAATAAAATAAAATAAAAACCATAGAATTGAAACAAATAAAGTTATTAAATTAATTAAACAAATAAGGTTAAAAATTTGGTGTCTACAGGGCCCACAATTTCAACATTTTTCACGAACTCACGAAAGTCACCCCGAGCTCCAAGCTCAAGGGATTCAAACCCAAAATAATTCATTTAGACATGTCATGTATAAATATGCACGTAAATTAGGGTTTAGGTCGAGTGCGATGAAGTACACCCTCGCCTAGGTACCCTTTCATTCACCTTAAACACATAAGCAAGTTATATACAAAATGGCCCGAATACTTACTCAAAACACAAAAGTAGTACAAGAGCAGAAATCACTTCGTGCGTGTTAGCTAGTAGTAGGCCCCACCAGCTCCGCCTAACTCACCACGGTCTGAAATAGAAGATTGCATCACATTATATCACAAACGGCCACTAACATGCCCAAAACAAGCAAAACGGCAAAATCGGCACATGCAAGTGCGGAAACGGCAAAATGGACACACGCGCGCACGCGGAACGGCAAACGGAAACGGCCAAATCTGCCACCTCAAACCGTTTTTATCAAAAGTTAGGCTAGGAATATCGGATCAAGGTGGGTGAGACACCGTTTCGAAGCTACGAGGAAGGGCTACAACTTTTATTTAAACATCTCAACCCAGATCTCAATAGGTATTGGTCAAAAATGCACAAAATTGTTCCAGCCATTTCATTTTGGTTTACCAAACAGGCCCTGTTTGAAAGACCGTAACTCACGGCTCAGAAATCAGAATCAAGAAATTCCAGAGGCGTTAGAAAGCCCATCCATAAGGCTATAACTTTCATGTTTGGACTAAAAGGTGAATCAATACAGATCATGGAGGAAAATGGATCTAAACATTCCTGTCAGAACTGTCCAAATTCGAAGGCAGTTCTGACAACCGACCTTGTTTTGGTCATAACTGAAGCTACGGAACTCGGATTTGGATGAAATTTATACCGTTTCGAAGCTAAAACCAATATCTACATTTCGTATGAAGAGGTCAACACCCAGTTCATACGTTATCAAAACGGACAGAACATGGTCAGAGGCTAAAACAAGAAATGCGGCAGAATTCTGAGTTTAGAATAGATGCCACTATTTTGGCCATAACTCAGGCTACAGAGATCCGTTTGACCTGAAATTTTGCAGGCATACTCAGGACCTAAGAGGCTAAAACTTTCATGTTTTGAGAAACTTCTGAATCAATATGTAGTATCAAGAAAAATGGAGCTCAAGTTCAGGTGCTGGGCTGCCCGGCTTACCCGTTTTGCCGGTTTCAAATGTCGCAAACGCATGGTTCATTTCTATGGTTCTTATCCACAATTTCCAACCCAAGTCATGCCAAATAAACACACATATACTAACTTCTAAATGACCTACAAATGGTCCAAAACTTCCCCTCTAAGTCATTACAAAATTACCCAAAACTAACCATAATCTCTAACCTAACTTTATTGCATCACTAAACTTAATCTATCAACCTTCTAACCAAACCCTAACTCACTAAACATTAGCCAAGCTAAACTAACCTAAGGAAGCCTAGGGTTTCTTAACCCAAATCAGTTTTTACCATTCACTCACCAAACAAATGAAATAAATCATCAAACACAACCATTACAAGTTCAATAACACAAGATTAAGGCTAACCAACATGTTTAGCATGAAACCCTAATTAGAGTTCATATGGCCGAACCTGAAGGCCTCATTTTTCACTAAATTAATCCATAAAATCAAGTGATAAACATAAGAGACACCATAATCAATCACAACTAACAACCATTATCATCATTTCCACTAGCCCAAGCATCATAAATCACACTTAGCTTTGCATAGGAACTTTCTTACCTCAAGATGAAGGTTATATGATGACTAATGAACTCAACCCAACTCCAAGATGGATTCTTTATGCTTCAAGATGAAGATCTATAACAGAAATTTGGTTGAACTTTGCAAACTTCCCTTGGTTTTTCTCTTCCTTCTCCACGGCTCCACCTCTCTCTTGCTCTCTCTTGTTTTGTTTTGTTTTGTCTCAATAATGACTTAGTTATGGCCCTTGAGACTAATATGTGGTGCAAGACCACTTAGGAAAGATATTTATCATTCAACCAATCAAATGAAAGCTTGTTTATTGCCTCTTAACCCTTACAACTTTATTTTCTCTTTCTTACTCCTTTTCCCCCAAACATTGGATAATCTTTCAATTAACTCCATAGGTTATAACTTAATCTAATCTAAAACACTTAACCACACTTAATTGCTTCACTAATCACCTTCCTATCTTAATCACCTATACTTAAACATACTTTATCCCACATAAAAGCAATAAAATAACAACCTTTTTGTCAAGGGTGAAATTAGGGTTTTAAACCCAACTTAAACTTCTAATACATCATAACACTAAAGGTTTTGCTAGCTCAGGGTTTTCTAACTTTTAACCTCACTTAACCTATATAAAATGGATCAAATCCTATACTTACCTTTACCAAAACACACACTAACATAACTAATTTTAATCACCACTCGAGCTTATAATTAATACAAAAACTAGGGTTTCAATACTAACCCCAACTTAGGGTTTTCGAATGAGTCCCAAAACCTAATGTTACCGCACAAATAATGAATATAACCTAATATCAAACTTAAGAACGGACTGGGGCCTCACAGGGCGGCCCCTTCTAATTGAAAGATGGCAAAAGTAACCTGTCTCTCCTCTAAGTAGTGTAAGGCCGCAAAGATATCAACCATCTTCTCCAACCATCTCTTAGCCACATCTGGATCGGGCCCTCCTAGAAATTTCGGTGGGGAAAACTTTTGGAATCTTTCGAGGGCTTAATCCTCACTCTCTACATGATCCCCAGGGTTTCCACTGGCTGATTAGGGTTGTGGCCCTGGTGTTGCACCACGTGGGCCAGCAAGTCAGTCATTTGCTGCATAGCAGCAGCTATTTGGATATTGGGATCAACCCTAGGTTCAGGGTTTGGTCCAGACGAGGTTTTCCCAGTGCCCCTTTCAGACGTAGGTTGCCTACTCCCACATCCACGGCCTCATCCACTACGAGTGCCCTCCATGGGTTAGGTCAATCTAGGGTCGAGGCACACATAAAAGTTAAAGAGGCATATGGGCATAAGCATTTAAACATGAACAAATAACCAAAAATAACACCACACAAGACATGTATACACATAGAACATTTATACATGGAACACGTAACTGTTTCAAACAGTCATACAGAAGCAGTCAGTCAAGTACATACAAAAGTAATCCCATGAATCAAAAAGGGGTCCTCCAAAAGACAATATACAAAGCTAGGCCAAAAGCAGCTAACTAAGAGCTTTTCCTAACTATTCCCCTCATGGGATCAAAAGTTAGTTCAAAAGATTTCTAGCCTAGTTCCCTACTGAGCCCACAGACTCTCCCCCTTGGCTAGAACTAGAGGTACTCCCCTCTCCAGAAGTTCCCTCCTCAGAAGCCTCCGCTTGCATATTGGCGCCAATCACTCCTTGGATTAACACCTCACACTCGTTAATAATACCGCCGGAATGGTCCCTAACTTCCCTAACCACGTTCGTAAGATGATTATTAACCCCTCGCAACTGCTCTCTAAGAGCATTCGTTCGCTCCTGCTCCAGGGCTATGTCCTTTCGAAGCTCCCCAATCCTATCCGCTTGCATCCTCATGATGCCTCTTAGCCTGAGTATCTCAATGTGATCCATGGTGGCGGCACGTCTAAGCCTCCTTCGCTCGCCTAGCACCGCCACGACCACATGGTCAACGTAAGAGTGGTTCCGGCAACGGTTACAACGACGGGCCCGACTGGCGGTATACCAAAGCCGGATCGGACCTCTCGGCCTTTCTTGATAATCGATCACATGAGGACGTCTCTGAGACGGTTCACCCCTGCCCTCTCCACTTGCTCCAGTCATAGCCTATAAGAATACCAAAAGTGTTCATGTCTTAGACAATGTAATCACACTTAACGGCACTTTAACACATTCCATATAGGTCCTAAGAAACGACATTCAAACTTGCTTAGGTCATTTCTAACCTAGGCTCTGATACCAACTGTGACAGCCTCACCTTCTCTTAGGGCGAACCAAAGGGGTTAGCGGATTGCCTACCCAACTCTCGCCAGGACTACGAAGCTTATCACACTCAGAATACATATTCGCATCGATATAATAGCGTTCGAACACTGCAACGGTCACGAAAATCGAAAAATGAAGACAAAGCCGCGGATGAATAGTGTCGGCCACGTCACTATCCGGCCAGAATCTGGCCGGATTGCTCTGGCTAGATTCTGGCCAGAGGCCAAAACCTCAAATTTTTTCCATTTTCCCTGCATATCCGGTCTCGTATCCGGCCAGACCTTGGCCGGATTCTTGGCCGGATTTGGTGAACAGTGACTTCACTAAAACTTTTCTTTCCTCGCTCGATTCCCGTACTCGCACAAATCCAAACTAAACACAAGTAACATGAATCCACCAATATAGCAAGTGCGTACCAAAGCAATATATAACATATACAAGTAAGGAAACACTTTTATACATCCCTGCATTCCAAGTTTTACAACTCAAAAGGGATCATAGAATCCAAATACATTTAGGGTTTTTCATAATGGAGGAGCTATACAGAAAAAGAATGTCTAACTAGCTCAACTCACCTCAAAACATTGTTCCAAAAGTTGTTCCTGTAAGGAAAACAAAAGTAACGTGGGTGAGCTTACGCTCGTGAGATACCACGAAGACACACAAGTATAAACATACTTCACTATAATTAACCAAGGTACATAAGATAGTAAACCAATATGAAAGGATACAATTGGCTCTCAAGAGCCACTTTCCACTTGCCGCACTTGATCTCATATTCGTTGACACTTCGTCAACCTTTGAAGAAAGGGACAAGACCGTAGATCCCACTATACACCACATTCCTTCCACTAAACATTCCCCTTGCTGGGCCCGAACACCTCACAGTAACAGAGGGGCGATACTCGAGTATACCACAGGGTCGAGGGAACAACATTCCACTCGACTAACAGTAACCTCACAGTTGGTTATCGAATCGCCCAGGCCCTTACCGGCTCGACTCGAATAACAACCAATGGGGTATGAGCTCAGATATGACAGTTAAGTCATCGGTCATAGTCCCAAACGGCGCTAAATCATGCACAAATATAGTTTCGCAGATAAATAGTAACAGTCATACAGATAAGAGAACGAGAGCGATGAAGTATACTCTCGTCCCAGTCAGGTCAACCAAGTTCACATAACAAGGACAAACAATCATTTAAGCAATAAACCATATAAGGGTACACTCACCGAGTCAAATAAGCAAGTTCACAAGTTTGCTTCAGACGTAGGCCCCGGATCACTGGCACGACCTATAATAAGCAAGAAACCACCATTGAGACTCGAACACAAGTCAAACTACTATAATGAGTTACTAGTATAATATAACTAAAAGTAAAATGGAGTGACAGTGGGTGTTAGGTATGAACAACCTCAAAACCTCTTCAATTCTACCCAAAATCACTCCCAACTCAAGATTACTAAATCTCCCTAACATTGGACAGCATTTCCCCTTTAATTTCACATGTCCAACCTATCATTCATCACCAATGTTCACACAAAACGATCATGAGAGCAAACACAGTTGGTAGGCTAGTCAAAACACCTTACTAGGGTCACAATACCCTTAAATTTCAAACAATACAAACTTATGAGCAAACCATAGAAAAGCCCCAAATATATAAAACCCTAAAACTGGAATTTTCCGCTAAAAGCTGAAATTTCTGCAACAAACCACCATTGACATATAGAGGCCCTATATTGCTCAATATAAGGCTATCATTCCATTGCTAACTATAATATACTATATAAAATAGAAAAATCCTCAATAAATAGGAAAATTGCACAACTCAACCATAATTCATGAAACAATCCACAAGATGACATTCTTCACCACTAGAATCCCTTAATTGATCATTATTATCATCAAAGAGGAGATGTCATGACAACTCACCTTATCAACTACAAGAAGCAAGGTAGCTAGTGATTCTTCTTCACAAATGGCTCCATCAAGGACCTTAAACTAGCTTATCAACTTACTTTTGTTGAGGAATTTGGAATTTGAATGGTAGGTTTGCAAGATTGGAGCAAGAAATGAAGAACAAAAGTTGGAAGCTCTTCTCTCTTTTCTCTCTATGATGTAGGGCTAAGAGGAGAAAAATGGAGATGATTTTGTGGGTCAAAATTGATTTAGGAAAGGTAATATAACTCTAGTCAAAGTCCAACATCTAATGGGAGATCGACAAGTGGCAATTCTTGTGTTTATCTCATCCTACTACTTACCAAGGGTTACTTATCTAGATAACCTCTAATTAGCTCATAATACCATGTAATATAATCTCTATATACAAAACTTCTCCAAATTACCCATATTTATCGTACCTATCGCCCTAGTGGGTCCTACCTCCACCGTACACCACCATTACCACAGAAAATAACTTATTTTGGAAAAAAATGATTTAAAAAAAATCGTATTTTCTCACAAAACCCCTAGAAAATTCATATACTAAAGAAAATATTAAAAATATGCACAAAGGAACAAAATAAATGCCTAGAAAAATAAGAAAAAATTCGGAATCTCACAAGTTGAACTGAAAGGGATTATGGAAAAGCCTACTTGATGGCTCTTTGGATTGTATTTTGTCTAGACATCCTTTTGGGTAGTTGTATATTTTGGAAAGTGGATGTATCTTGAACTTGTGATGTAAGATTGAATATTTATGTATGGAAATGACTTCGTGCCTTTATTCCGATTTCATTGTTAGTATTGTACTTTAAGTTTCAACTGAAATTGTACTGAGTCCTGGCGAGAGTTGGGCAGGCGTCCTGCTGATACCCTTTGGTTCGCCTTAGGAAGATGTGGGGGCGTCACAAACATTCCACTATATCATGCAAAACTCACTAATTAACCATCATAAACCAAGATTAAGAGTTTCTATCCAAACTTTAGCAAGATTAAGTACAAGAAAAGAAAAGGAAACCATAATATCTCACCAAGGCTGCTTGCAAGAGAAAACCACAACCTTTCATTCCAAAACTTTACCACACAAAGCTTCCTAAGTTCCCAAGTGAGAGTTTAATCGGTTTAGATTTTGGATTCAAGTTAAACTAAACCAACAATCAAGGTCGGCTGGTGACCTTGGGACAGTGTTTTGGTATACTCGAATATGACCACGAAGGTTGGTGAAGAACTGGCCAGTGAATTGGCTAGTGGCGGGAAATGAAATCAATGAATGAATGTCAAGAACACTGGAGGAGTTTTTACTTGCAAATATTTTTTTAATAATTGGAGAAATAAGGAAAATGGTTGGCGAGTGAATGAATGAATGGCTCCATATGAGCATGTATCCTTTTAATGACTGTGTTCTCATTGTTTTTATATTGTAAATGTTTTCCTGATTGATTGTTCTTAAATGACTATTGTTCTTGTTTTAATTACTTGATTATGTGTATGGGAATCTCACTGGATTTTTAGCTTATTCCTTTAGTTTTTGTTTTCCTTACAGGGGGTACGAGCGAGGCGTGAGACTGGTACAGGCTAGCGTAGTTTAGTTTTTAAAAATTTTGTAATTGTACTTGCACTAGTGCTCAACTAGGGTTGAATGTATCTGGAATTCAACACTTTTGTCATATTTGGGATTGTATGAATGTTTGAGATAGAAATGAATGTAAGTATACGTCCCAAGTTTAGGAACTATTATTTCACTTATTCTCGAGGTTATACCTTATTTTATTTGAAGAGAATGAATGAGCCCTGGCGAGAGTTGGGCAGACGGTCCGCCAAACCCTGGGGTACGCCCTAGGGAGAGATGGGATCGTCACAGGTGGTATCAGAGTTCTTATCGACCTCATGCCGGGAGAGGGTTCTCGAACTGTGGGTGTGAGAACCTGAAAAATGCTTATATAAATAATATTTCGTATGTCTTTCACACCCTTTTTATTCTTTCTAATCTCTAGTACTACTTTTACTTGTTCGCAATTAAGTACGTAAATCATGGTTATGCGGAAAGTTATACAATTTCCAAAATAAAGAATTCTTTGGTTCCGCTAATCTAAGTTAAGACTCGTAGAGCTAGGTTAAATTCTCTTTTCATACTAGCATAAAATGTTAGATTTTTTATATATTGGTCAAACTTGATTTTAATAGATTAATTCATAAAACAAGAATGTTAAATGCTAGATTTTTATTACAAGGTCAAACTTGATTTTAATAAGTAATTAATAAAATAAGAATGTCAGGAACCTTTATACTAAATCGTAATCGGCGTATATTCGATATAACAGTTTAAGTATTCTAACGTATAAGTAGGCTTTCAAATCACACTTGGGGATTATTGTTGGAATTAAGATTAGAATTGAGAGTTTAGTCGAGGTTAGGGAGCAAGGTGAAATGACCAAAGTGCCCTTCACAATTTCACAAAACCTCCATTCCACCACAACCTCACCATGCACGGCCAAACACTCCCTCTTACAGCCTTCCACTGCCGCCCCAATTAGCCAACCACAACTTCACCAATTCTACAAGCAAACCAAATCCTACACTCCACCAATTCTGCCCACAAACATCTCCATAACCACGGCACCACTTCATTCATTCCACTTCACATATCAAACCACAGCTGCACCTCACCTTCATTGTAGCATCCGAGAGCAAGTGAGTGAGAGCTGCTCCTCGTGAGTATCGACCTAAGGAAGAAGCCGCGAGCTGCAACTCCATTTCGTTCCTGCCCGGTCCGTAAGCTGAGGGAGGAGATCAGGGAACCATCAACTCCATTTGCACCCAACTTCACGGCTGCAACATCACCAGCTTCCACCTCCATCAGTTGAAGCCACTACACCAAGCCAGAATCATCAAACCTGCCGTGTGTGTGAGAGCCGAGAGGGAGCAGAGATTTTTTTCAGAATTTCGTGTGTGAACTAGCTTGCTGTGAGGTAAATTTTCTGGAATAAATATGGATGATCAGAGGTGGCTTAAGCTAGCTGTGGCCTTGCATGTGTTAATTTGTGTAATCAAATGATGAAACCAAAGCTGTGGAAAATTCTGTTTTGGGCAAACCATTTCTGCCGAGAAGCTGATTGAGCAATGCAGCTTAATTTGTGTTTTTCGGTGATAATTTGAACTCTTAAATGTCTTTAGTTTGGGTAAAACTTGATGATGAATACCATGCATGTTGGTTTGAGCCTTCGGATGATGTGAGTATAGCATGAAGAATTCTGTTTTGGGGTTAAACATCTCAGCCGAGTAGCTGGATTAGACGCGTAACATTAATTCTGATTTCCTGCGACAATTTGAGGTAGATTAAGTGTTTAACTAATCAATTACAATAAGGAAAAGTTAGCTAGGGACATGCATGCTGAGGTTAAGCACTCGAATGGAATTTTTTTTTTTTGAACAAGAATTTCTGCTATGTGTAAATGTTGAAATTGCCGTGAGCTTGCTTGGATTATTACAGCCTAAATTGGTTTTAATTTTGTGGTTTAAGCCTATAATTATAATTAGATAGCTAATAACAAGTAATTAGGCCCTGCATGTAGCCAATTAGTTCGTTAAAATAGAGAAATAAAATTAAGAGGGCAACCTGCCTCAATGCAAGATCATCCGAGCCCAAGCAGGAAAAAATTCTGGAAATTGTGATGTTAATAATGATAGTTTGAACTCGAATTTTGATATGGAAATGATTACTTACTAGCTAAGAGTTTAAACGCTGAACTTGAGTACCGAACACCATATTAAAACCAAGGGAAAGTTTGAACTAAAGCAGATTGGATGCTGGAAAATTTTGGAAGCCGTATGATGAACTCGAATTTTTCAGATTTCTTTTGGGAAGTTTAAATTGGTTTCTGGAAATTATTGTGCTTTTCCCTTGGATTATAATGTTTTAGAAATACCTAAGAGTGGATTAATTGCGTGGTATAAGTAGTTTAGCAATGAATATTTATATACTAGATGATGGAACAAAAAAAAATGTTAGTGTATAATTGCTGGAATTTTTGGTTGTGATAGCCGAAAATTGAGTTGGAAAATTTCTTGGTTTTTGGAAATTTCCCCTGAAGCATGAAGGATGTAAATGCCTGGAATATGTTGTTTGGGAGTCTTTAAGAAATGTAAGGATGGTTCGAATAAAACATGTTGGCGGTTAAAAGAGAAAAAGGGAGTTTTTCATAAGTGGAAAATGAAATTCCAGATTTTTGGATTCCACTGACCAGTCCCAGTAAAATGTATATATCTTGATGTAGGAAAATTCGTTTAAGGTGCCGTCAGTGGCATTTGAAACTAGAATCATAGACCTTTGTCTTGTAGAAATTTCGTATTTTTCCTCTATGTGTACTGCTGCCTGTGAATTTTTTTAAAGTGGACTGTTTTGGTTGAATATCCTATTTCCTGGGGAAACTGGATTTGGATTTGGATTGAGATTCTTGCTTACTTGTGGTTTAAATTCCTGATTAAATTGTGGTTGGAAGTGATTGATGAGGTCAAGGGCTAATGATTGATGAAGCCTTTGGCCATTAGCATGATTTTACAAGTATTACCGGATGTTGGAAGTTAAATTTCTGGAATGCCTTGAAGGCCTTACTTTTATTTTATTTGCTTTTGTTGGGTTGCTGAAACCAAGTGCTAATGATTGATGAAGCCTTGGTTGACTATTTTATGTTATTCGGAAATGCAATTGTTGAAAGCTAAGGCTAATGATTGACGAAGCCTTAGTAACGTGCTATGTGATTTTTGCCATATTTGGATATATATATTGCGTTTTCAAAATGGAATCGGAGCGGGGAAATTGTATAGATCTTACGAACTCGAGTAGCTGCGTTCGAAAATTTACCAAAAAAATATTCTTCAGCTAGCATTATATTATAAAGCTCTATATCTAGCATTTTGCCTAAAACTTTCCAATTCAAAAATTTCCTTTCACGCAAACTAGCCTTGTTAAGCTCTAGAAATTAAGTTATATAGCTTTCGGAAACCCTAAGTTATAGTTTAATTCTTTTCCTTCCCTAAGCTTTGCACTTGGATAGCCAACTATATGAAAGTTTCAAAATACAAGTTTTACCAACTTTAGCGAAAAGCTTGGGATACTTGCTCGGCAAGAAACCCTACCCTAGGGGAAAATAGTTTTTACATATAAGTTTTATAAAAGCCGTAGTTTAGAGAAATACTCAAAGTAACCTTCCAACTTTGTTTTGAGAAGTTTGTTGACTTGTTTCTAGTAAGTAATACTGGTTACCATCTCTAAGTATAAAAGTAAGAAACACTTTTACTACTTTTACTGAGCTTCAATCTAAATAGATTTTTGGAAATTCCTTGAGGAAGTAACTAGTAATAAATTAAATAAACTCGTTTGCAAATAAGTTAAAAACTGCATAGAAACTTATAGTTTCAAAATTTGATTTCTAGGATTTCTCGAGGACACGGATTTCGACTCCCAACCCGTTATCTGAACTCCACTCTTGGTGAGTGTCCCTACCTGTTCTTTTCCTACTTGAATTAAGTGCTTTCTTGACTCGATATGTGATAAATTGCAAAGAAATGAGTTTTGATCCATCGAAGTGAGCAGTGTGTACTTTATCGCACTAGCCGTTCGAGTGGTGACATGTGTGAACCATTTCCTAATAAATCCTTGAATCTAAATGTAGTTAGTCATTGGGTGAATCCCTCGACATCTGAATCTAACTACAAAATCCTTGAATCTAAATGTAGTTAGTCGTTGGGTGAATCCCTCGACATCTGAATCTAACTACAAAACCTTGAATCTAAATGTAGTGAGTCGTTGGGTGAATCCCTCGACATCTGAATCGAACTACAATAAAGTCGTTGGGTGAATCCCTCGACAATTTTTTTTACGGGTATATCTCGAGTATACTGCGTCGGTAGACGAAGTACGGGCCCGGAGTAGAGGTATGAATGGTGACGGGTTAGGATTAAAATGAGTGGATCTACATGGACTATAAGTAGTGAGAGTTGACGGAGGGTCAACTACGAAGAACGGTGTTCAAGCGAGGAAAATGGCTCCTGAGAGCCCCTGTATCCTACCTTGTGTTGTTACACGCTTTCTTAATTGTTTAGCCTGTTTAAATGACTACTCGTTGTTTGAATTATGTGACTGCATGTTTTGGGGCACCACTGAGCTTTAGCTCACCCCGCGTTTATTTGTTTTCCTTACAGGATGGGAAGGTTGAAAGTATTTGCGTAGTTTGTATTTCTTATGGTTGAACTTGAATAATTTGATTGTAACTTGCGGATTGTATTGGATTGTAATCTAAGTATTGTACTTTTCATTTTGGATTGCCACTTGAAGCTGGAAAAGTGTAATCTCTAATTCGAATACTTGGTTTGTAAGTTTGTTTTGGGATCTATGTGTGTATCTATCCGGTTTGGTGCGATTTTGTACTTTGGTACGTAGCGTAGGTCGTTTAGGAGCACCGTTTGGTTATTTTTATCTGTGCTATCTCTGAAGTTAATGTGGCTTTAAGGATAATCCTTTTCTGGAAAAGTTGTTTTGTAATAGTTTAGGTTAATCATCGGAAGGTTTTAAGTTAGAATGCTTGCGTGAGTCCTGGCGAGAGTTGGGCAGGCGGCCCGCCAATCCTTTGGTTCGCCTTAGGGGGAAGTGGGGTCGCCACAGGTGCTATCAGAGCCTAGGTTAGAAAACTACTTGAGCGATAAACTACACAAGTTAGGAAACCCGATTTATTTAGGAGTAAGAATTGAGACCCTTAGATATGTTTTAAGTGATGCGGATGTAATTAGCTATTTGAGCTCTAACCTCTAAGTTTAATTCTTTTGCAGGTATGGAGAATGGTAATGGACATGCTAATGGTAATGGAGCGCCTAATGGTCACATAGAGCCTCTTAGTCCATCTCTTACAGACCACGAGGTGGAGGAGCCCAGATACGTTATACCCCAGCTGATAGGCACCCTCGGTGCCAGTGTAGGGCTATGTATGCCTACCCCAATGAGCTAGTACTATCCTTGGATGATGAGCGCCGCCATCTGAGGGACGCTAACTTCACCATGACCCAGGATGTAGAGGAGCTGAGTATCATGGTAGATACCCAGTTCGACCGCATAGCCGACTTGGAGGTTAGGCTAACTGCTGAGCATCATTTGCTGGAGGCTGCTCGTTTAGAGATAGCACGTCAGAGGACGAGGGTGACCCGATTGGCTGAGAGGATTCGTGATAGGAGCGTCGGTATCAGGGCTGATGCCGCGATGATGATAGATGAGGCTACGAGCATCCTTCAGAGTGTCGAGCAGGAGGACCCAGAGGAGGATCCGGAGGAGGATCCAGAGGAGGACCCGGAGGAGGATCCGGAGGAGGACATAGCTCCTGATAGCCCTGCAGAGGGATAGGCTTGGATCGATTTGACTATACTGGATACGTAGGGTTGGAATAGGGGGACATTAGCTAGGTCATCAAGTTTGTCTAGGTGGATGACTTGTTTTGAGGCACCATATCCCTAATTTTTGTTTAAGGGATTGTTTGTATGTATTTTTGCTAATTATGTGCCTTACTTTTGGGAATGTCCCAACCTATTATTTGTATGACTTTATTCGAAAATATATGTTAAGTGTTTTACTTACTTTTCTTCCTTTCCATATCGATTTTACTTCCTAAAGGAAATGTTAACAGGCCTAAATAAATAATTCTACGCCTAATCGTTTGACCCCTCCATAATAGGCATAACTTAGACCATGGATCGCCAAGTGGTAGGAAGGGGCCGCGGAAGACCCACTAGACAACACCCGGAAGCGGGTAGAGATAGAGAGCCCGAGGTCAATCCTGACCAAAGGCAAGAGGGTGGGGCCGGAGACGGAGTGGCCACCGCTATCAATCGTATCACTGACGTCCTAGAGCACTTGACTGAACACCAAGCTGCTGGACCAGTGCGCCATCCAGGAGGCCCAGCCGATTCTGACGACCGGGCACTGGAGAGGTTTCTAAAGTTCGGACCTCCTAAGTTCTACGGAGGACCTGAACCTGAGATAGCTGAGGGATGGTGGGAGAGAATCTCCGACATCTTCGCAGCTTTGAACTACCCAGAGGAGCGGCAGGTAACTTTTGCCGCATTTCAGTTTGAGGGAGCTGTTCGCTCCTGGTGGAATCTGGTTAGGACTAACTGGGACATGAATCGTACTCCAAGGACTTGGGCAAACTTCACAAGGGAGTTCAATGCCAAATTCCTCCCACCGCTCATCCAAGAAAAGAGGGAGGATGATTTCATAAAATGTAAGCAGGGGGCGATGAGCGTCGCCGAGTATGAAGTCCAGTTTACCAAGCTATCTCGATTTGCTCCTGAATTGGTAGCCACGGAGCAAAGGAGAGTCAGAAGGTTTGTACAGGGTTTGAATGTGGAGCTACAGGAAAGTTTAGCTGCTATAAGGATAGATACCTTCGCTGAGGCTGTTGAAAGAGCGCAGCGAGTTGAAGTAGCCAGAGCTCAGGTGAAGTCTTTTCAGTCCAAGAAAAGATTTGCTCCTAGCAGTAGTCGGGAGCCGACTTTTGGAAATGCTCCACCAGCCAAAGTGGGCCGAGGAACTAGTGGAGTGTATAGTTCTGGTGCACCACGAGGCGCCCAAGCAAGAGGAAATGGGGCCAGGAGTGCAGGAGGACGAAATAATGGAGCTAGAGGGGGACCAATTGGAAGAGGACAACCTAGGAATCGGCCGCAAGAGGGTCGAGCAATAGTTCCTCAAGCAACATGTGCTTATTGCAAGAAATCTGGTCATTCTATGGATAGTTGCTGGAAGAAGCAAGGAAGGTGCTTGAGATGCGGAAGTAGTGAGCACCAAATCTCTGGATGTCCAAAGATGCAGGAAGAGACTCCTCAGAACGCTAGACCAAACAATTCTGGAGGGAGCCGACCAACAGTTCCTGCCCGAGTGTATGCCTTAGGGGACCAACCTGTACCCGACTCCTCGGAGGTAGTGGAAGGTACACTCCTGATTTTTCACCGACTAGCTAAAGTATTGATTGACCCTGGGGCAACCCATTCTTTCGTTAATCCATCATTTATGTCTGGAATAGATGTGCAACCAGTTAAATTACCCTTTGATCTTGAAGTTAGGACACCCATGGGTAATAAGAATGTAATCACTAACATGGCTTATAAGGATTGTGAATTCTGGATTGGAGAGCGTAGGATGCTAGTGGATTTGATTAGTCTGGATATAAAAGGTTACGATGTTATTATAGGAATGGATTTTCTAGGTCACTATCATGCTAAACTTGACTGTCGAGCAAAAGTGGTGGAATTTTGTATACCTGGTGAAGCAACCCTGAGGTTAGATGTTAAGGGTAGGTTAGCATCTTCTGCTATGATCTCAGGAATTCGAGCAAGGAAAATGTTGTCTAAAGGAGCGCAAGGTTTCTTAGCTTTCTTGATAAACACTCCGAGTGATCAAGTGAAGTTGGAGGATGTACCAGTGGTACGAGAGTTTCCGGATGTTTTCCCTGAAGAGCTTACGACTCTACCACAAGAAAGGGAAGTGGAATTTAAGATTGACTTGGTGCCTGGAACGGCTCCAATTTCCAAGACCCCGTATCGAATGGCTCCCGCCGAGCTAAAAGAATTGAAAATCCAATTGCAAGATCTGTTGGAGAAAGGTTTTGTGAAGGAGAGTGACTCACCTTGGGGAGCACCCGTCCTATTTGTAAAGAAAAAAGATGGAAGCTTGAGGTTGTGTATCGATTATCGAGGGCTAAATGAGGCTACCATTAAGAATAAATACCCTCTACCGTTGATCGATAGCTTGTTCGACCAACTGCAAGGGTCAGTGGTCTTTTCTAAGCTGGATTTGAGGCAAGGGTACTATCAGTTGAAGATCAAGAAGGAAGATATACCCAAGACTGCCTTTAGTACAAGATATGGACATTTTGAGTTTGCAGTCATGCCTTTCGGATTGACCAATGCACCAGCTGCTTTCATGGATTTGATGCAGAGAGTTTTTAAGAAATACTTGGATCAGTTTGTAGTGGTTTTCATAGATGATATCTTGATCTACTCTAAGACTCGTGAGGAACACGCTAAGCACCTAGAGGTGGTTTTGCAGATATTAAGGGAACATAAGCTATATGCCAAATTCAGCAAGTGTGAGTTCTGGTTGACTGAGATATCTTTTCTAGGGCACAGAGTTTCTGAGGATGGTATTGCCGTGGACCCGGCAAAAGTGGAAGCCGTTATGAATTGGAAACAACCAGAAACTCCAACTGAAGTTAGAAGCTTCTTGGGTTTAGCAGGTTATTATAGGAGATTTATTCAGGATTTCTCGAAAATTGCAGGACCTATGACTGAGCTAACCAAGAAAGGAGCTAAGTTTGTCTGGACTCCGAAGTGCGAGTCAAGTTTTCAGGAACTAAAGAAGCGGTTAACATCCGCTCCCGTTTTGGTTTTACCTGACGGAGGTGAAGGTTATGCTGTATATTCTGATGCTTCCAGAGAAGGTCTGGGATGTGTTTTAATGCAAATGGGTAAGGTAGTTGCTTACGCTTCTAGGAAATTGAAACCCCACGAGCAAAACTACCCAACTCATGATCTAGAACTAGCTGCAGTAATTTTCGCCTTGAAGAAATGGAGACACTACTTGTACGGCGTGACTTTCGAGGTTTTTACGGATCATAAGAGCCTCAAGTATCTGTTCTCCCAAAAGGAGCTGAATTTGAGACAAAGGCGATGGGTAGAATTCCTGGAAGATTATGACTGCTCGATTAATTATCACCCAGGGAAAGCCAACGTGGTGGCTGACGCTCTAAGTAGGAAGGCCCAAGTAGCAGGGTTAATGGTAAAAGAGTGGGATATGTTAGAGGAAATAAGTGGTTGGAACCCTCGCTTGGAGAACTTGAAGGTTTTATTTGGGAATCTATCATTGAAGTCACCGTTACTAGAGCGTATTAAGGAGGCCCAGAAAACGGACCCTATGATTCTGAAGAATTTGGGGAGAGTACAAAAAAGGGAAGCCTTAGACTTCAAATTAGGGCCTGAAGGGGTATTGAGGTTTCAAGATCGAATTGTGGTTCCGTCAGATGAAGAAATAAGAAAAGAAATTTTGGAAGAATCACATCGATCAAAGTATACCATACACCCAGGTGTGACCAAGATGCATCATGATGTAAAGAAATTGTACTGGTGGGAAGGTTTGAAAAAGGACGTGGCAGCATTTGTGCAAAAATGCTTGATCTGCCAACAAGTGAAAGCTGAACACCAAAAACCCTCTGGTTTATTGCAGCCGTTGGAAATCCCTGAATGGAAATGGGAACATATAACAATGGACTTTGTAACGGGCTTACCTAAAAGTCAAAAAGATTTTGATGCAATTTGGGTAATAGTCGATCGACTCACTAAGTCTGCACATTTCCTACCTGTAAGCATGAGTTTCTCATTGGAGAAATTAGTCAAGTTGTACACAGAAGAGATCCTAAGGTTACATGGTATTCCCGTGAGTATCGTGTCTGATCGAGATCCGAGGTTTGTCTCGCGTTTTTGGCAAAAATTTCAAGAATCTTTGGGGACTAAGTTGAGATTTAGTACTGCGTATCATCCCCAAACCGACGGGCAGTCGGAAAGGACAATTCAGACTTTGGAGGACTTGCTGAGGTCGTGTATATTGGATTTTGGAGGTAAATGGAGTAATTATATGACTTTAGTGGAATTTGCTTATAATAATAGCTATCAGGCTTCAATCCAGATGGCACCTTATGAGGCTTTGTATGGGAGAAGGTGCCGATCTCCAATTCATTGGGATGAAGTTGGAGAAAAGAAAATCGTAGACCCTACAGTTATACCTTGGATAGAAGAAGCTCAAGAGAAAGTAAAATTGATCAGAGAAAGGCTTCAAGTTGCTCAGAGTAGACAAAAGAGCTACGCCGACACAAGGAGGAAGGATTTGGAATTTAAAGTAGGTGACAAAGTTTTTCTCAGAATTAAACCCTTGAAGGGCGGAGTAGTGTCTAAGAAAGGTAAGAAGCTTAAGCCAAGGTATATTGGACCTTTCGAAATTTTGAAGAAAGTTGGGAATGTAGCATATCAACTGAAATTGCCTGTAAGCATGGCTAAGATTCACGATGTATTTCACGTTTCCATGCTTAGGAAATATTATTCTGACCCAAGTCACGTACTGCCTCTGGGGGGAATTGAGGTGGATGAGACGTTATCATATGAAGAAGGACCGGTCAAGATTCTGGAAAGAGAAATGAAGGAGCTGAGAAATAAGAGAATTCCCTTGGTAAAGATTTTGTGGAAAAATCATGGACTTGAAGAAGCAACTTGGGAGTTAGAGGAAGAAATGCAGAAAAAGTATCCTGATTTATTTATCCAGAATGTGTGAATTTTGAGGTCAAAATTCTTTGTAAGGAGGGGAGGATGTGAGAACCCTGAAAAATGCTTATATAAATAATATTTCGTATGTCTTTCACACCCTTTTTATTCTTTCTAATCTCTAGTACTACTTTTACTTGTTCGCAATTAAGTACGTAAATCATGGTTATGCGGAAAGTTATACAATTTCCAAAATAAAGAATTCTTTGGTTCCGCTAATCTAAGTTAAGACTCGTAGAGCTAGGTTAAATTCTCTTTTCATACTAGCATAAAATGTTAGATTTTTTATATATTGGTCAAACTTGATTTTAATAGATTAATTCATAAAACAAGAATGTTAAATGCTAGATTTTTATTACAAGGTCAAACTTGATTTTAATAAGTAATTAATAAAATAAGAATGTCAGGAACCTTTATACTAAATCGTAATCGGCGTATATTCGATATAACAGTTTAAGTATTCTAACGTATAAGTAGGCTTTCAAATCACACTTGGGGATTATTGTTGGAATTAAGATTAGAATTGAGAGTTTAGTCGAGGTTAGGGAGCAAGGTGAAATGACCAAAGTGCCCTTCACAATTTCACAAAACCTCCATTCCACCACAACCTCACCATGCACGGCCAAACACTCCCTCTTACAGCCTTCCACTGCCGCCCCAATTAGCCAACCACAACTTCACCAATTCTACAAGCAAACCAAATCCTACACTCCACCAATTCTGCCCACAAACATCTCCATAACCACGGCACCACTTCATTCATTCCACTTCACATATCAAACCACAGCTGCACCTCACCTTCATTGTAGCATCCGAGAGCAAGTGAGTGAGAGCTGCTCCTCGTGAGTATCGACCTAAGGAAGAAGCCGCGAGCTGCAACTCCATTTCGTTCCTGCCCTGTCCGTAAGCTGAGGGAGGAGATCAGGGAACCATCAACTCCATTTGCACCCAACTTCACGGCTGCAACATCACCAGCTTCCACCTCCATCAGTTGAAGCCACTACACCAAGCCAGAATCATCAAACCTGCCGTGTGTGTGAGAGCCGAGAGGGAGCAGAGATTTTTTTTCAGAATTTCGTGTGTGAACTAGCTTGCTGTGAGGTAAATTTTCTGGAATAAATATGGATGATCAGAGGTGGCTTAAGCTAGCTGTGGCCTTGCATGTGTTAATTTGTGTAATCAAATGATGAAACCAAAGCTGTGGAAAATTCTGTTTTGGGCAAACCATTTCTGCCGAGAAGCTGATTGAGCAATGCAGCTTAATTTGTGTTTTTCGGTGATAATTTGAACTCTTAAATGTCTTTAGTTTGGGTAAAACTTGATGATGAATACCATGCATGTTGGTTTGAGCCTTCGGATGATATGAGTATAGCATGAAGAATTCTGTTTTGGGGTTAAACATCTCAGCCGAGTAGCTGGATTAGACGCGTAACATTAATTCTGATTTCCTGCGACAATTTGAGGTAGATTAAGTGTTTAACTAATCAATTACAATAAGGAAAAGTTAGCTAGGGACATGCATGCTGAGGTTAAGCACTCGAATGGAATTTTTTTTTTTTGAACAAGAATTTCTGCTATGTGTAAATGTTGAAATTGCCGTGAGCTTGCTTGGATTATTACAGCCTAAATTGGTTTTAATTTTGTGGTTTAAGCCTATAATTATAATTAGATAGCTAATAACAAGTAATTAGGCCCTGCATGTAGCCAATTAGTTCGTTAAAATAGAGAAATAAAATTAAGAGGGCAACCTGCCTCAATGCAAGATCATCCGAGCCCAAGCAGGAAAAAATTCTGGAAATTGTGATGTTAATAATGATAGTTTGAACTCGAATTTTGATATGGAAATGATTACTTACTAGCTAAGAGTTTAAACGCTGAACTTGAGTACCGAACACCATATTAAAACCAAGGGAAAGTTTGAACTAAAGCAGATTGGATGCTGGAAAATTTTGGAAGCCGTATGATGAACTCGAATTTTTCAGATTTCTTTTGGGAAGTTTAAATTGGTTTCTGGAAATTATTGTGCTTTTCCCTTGGATTATAATGTTTTAGAAATACCTAAGAGTGGATTAATTGCGTGGTATAAGTAGTTTAGCAATGAATATTTATATACTAGATGATGGAACAAAAAAAAAATGTTAGTGTATAATTGCTGGAATTTTTGGTTGTGATAGCCGAAAATTGAGTTGGAAAATTTCTTGGTTTTTGGAAATTTCCCCTGAAGCATGAAGGATGTAAATGCCTGGAATATGTTGTTTGGGAGTCTTTAAGAAATGTAAGGATGGTTCGAATAAAACATGTTGGCGGTTAAAAGAGAAAAAGGGAGTTTTTCATAAGTGGAAAATGAAATTCCAGATTTTTGGATTCCACTGACCAGTCCCAGTAAAATGTATATATCTTGATGTAGGAAAATTCGTTTAAGGTGCCGTCAGTGGCATTTGAAACTAGAATCATAGACCTTTGTCTTGTAGAAATTTCGTATTTTTCCTCTATGTGTACTGCTGCCTGTGAATTTTTTTAAAGTGGACTGTTTTGGTTGAATATCCTATTTCCTGGGGAAACTGGATTTGGATTTGGATTGAGATTCTTGCTTACTTGTGGTTTAAATTCCTGATTAAATTGTGGTTGGAAGTGATTGATGAGGTCAAGGGCTAATGATTGATGAAGCCTTTGGCCATTAGCATGATTTTACAAGTATTACCGGATGTTGGAAGTTAAATTTCTGGAATGCCTTGAAGGCCTTACTTTTATTTTATTTGCTTTTGTTGGGTTGCTGAAACCAAGTGCTAATGATTGATGAAGCCTTGGTTGACTATTTTATGTTATTCGGAAATGCAATTGTTGAAAGCTAAGGCTAATGATTGACGAAGCCTTAGTAACGTGCTATGTGATTTTTGCCATATTTGGATATATATATTGCGTTTTCAAAATGGAATCGGAGCGGGGAAATTGTATAGATCTTACGAACTCGAGTAGCTGCGTTCGAAAATTTACCAAAAAAATATTCTTCAGCTAGCATTATATTATAAAGCTCTATATCTAGCATTTTACCTAAAACTTTCCAATTCAAAAATTTCCTTTCACGCAAACTAGCCTTGTTAAGCTCTAGAAATTAAGTTATATAGCTTTCGGAAACCCTAAGTTATAGTTTAATTCTTTTCCTTCCCTAAGCTTTGCACTTGGATAGCCAACTATATGAAAGTTTCAAAATACAAGTTTTACCAACTTTAGCGAAAAGCTTGGGATACTTGCTCGGCAAGAAACCCTACCCTAGGGGAAAATAGTTTTTACATATAAGTTTTATAAAAGCCGTAGTTTAGAGAAATACTCAAAGTAACCTTCCAACTTTGTTTTGAGAAGTTTGTTGACTTGTTTCTAGTAAGTAATACTGGTTACCATCTCTAAGTATAAAAGTAAGAAACACTTTTACTACTTTTACTGAGCTTCAATCTAAATAGATTTTTGGAAATTCCTTGAGGAAGTAACTAGTAATAAATTAAATAAACTCGTTTGCAAATAAGTTAAAAACTGCATAGAAACTTATAGTTTCAAAATTTGATTTCTAGGATTTCTCGAGGACACGGATTTCGACTCCCAACCCGTTATCTGAACTCCACTCTTGGTGAGTGTCCCTGCCTGTTCTTTTCCTACTTGAATTAAGTGCTTTCTTGACTCGATATGTGATAAATTGCAAAGAAATGAGTTTTGATCCATCGAAGTGAGCAGTGTGTACTTTATCGCACTAGCCGTTCGAGTGGTGACATGTGTGAACCATTTCCTAATAAATCCTTGAATCTAAATGTAGTTAGTCGTTGGGTGAATCCCTCGACATCTGAATCTAACTACAAAATCCTTGAATCTAAATGTAGTTAGTCGTTGGGTGAATCCCTCGACATCTGAATCTAACTACAAAACCTTGAATCTAAATGTAGTGAGTCGTTGGGTGAATCCCTCGACATCTGAATCGAACTACAATAAAGTCGTTGGGTGAATCCCTCGACAATTTTTATTACGGGTATATCTCGAGTATACTGCGTCGGTAGACGAAGTACGGGCCCGGAGTAGAGGTATGAATGGTGACGGGTTAGGATTAAAATGAGTGGATCTACATGGACTATAAGTAGTGAGAGTTGACGGAGGGTCAACTACGAAGAACGGTGTTCAAGCGAGGAAAATGGCTCCTGAGAGCCCCTGTATCCTACCTTGTGTTGTTACACGCTTTCTTAATTGTTTAGCCTGTTTAAATGACTACTCGTTGTTTGAATTATGTGACTGCATGTTTTGGGGCACCACTGAGCTTTAGCTCACCCCGCGTTTATTTGTTTTCCTTACAGGATGGGAAGGTTGAAAGTATTTGCGTAGTTTGTATTTCTTATGGTTGAACTTGAATAATTTGATTGTAACTTGCGGATTGTATCGGATTGTAATCTAAGTATTGTACTTTTCATTTTGGATTGCCACTTGAAGCTGGAAAAGTGTAATCTCTAATTCGAATACTTGGTTTGTAAGTTTGTTTTGGGATCTATGTGTGTATCTATCCGGTTTGGTGCGATTTTGTACTTTGGTACGTAGCGTAGGTCGTTTAGGAGTACCGTTTGGTTATTTTTATCTGTGCTATCTCTGAAGTTAATGTGGCTTTAAGGATAATCCTTTTCTGGAAAAGTTGTTTTGTAATAGTTTAGGTTAATCATCGGAAGGTTTTAAGTTAGAATGCTTGCGTGAGTCCTGGCGAGAGCTGGGCAGGCGGCCCGCCAACCCTTTGGTTCGCCTTAGGGGGAAGTGGGGTCGCCACATTCTCCCTCTCTCCCGCTGCCCCTCTCTGCCCCGCCTTCCCCCTCTCCCCCGCTGGCCCCCTCTGCGCCACCCCTCTCTGCCCCTTCCCCCTCCCCCCGCCTTCCCTCTCTCTCCCGCCGTCCCCTCTACCCCTTCCCCCTCTGCCCCCCTCGCCGCCCCCTCTGCGCCACCCCCCTTTGAGCCGGACGTAGAGAGAAATAAAAAAGACAAGAGAGGATGATGGCCGGGAAGGAAAAGGGGGAGATGGAAAAGAAGGGGGGAAAAAAATCGACACCGGCACCGGAAATTGGTGACAGAGCCGGCAATGGAGGTGGTGGTGGGAGAGGAGGAAGAAGAAAAGGGGAAGGGAATTTTTTTTTGTTGTGTTTTGGATATTTTAAGTGTGTAGGTTAAAAACTTTGATAAGTTTTTTGGAGTTCCTGTAGCAAAAGTTGTTAAAAAACTAGTTTTATACAAAGTTGGTAAAAAACCAAGCTTCCAAACAGGGCCTAAGATTCAAGGGGTTGATCGTCATTACCCCCTTAGATGATCAAGATCAGAAATTTTTGTTCACTTTGAGCCCCAAGAAAACCGTGGAAATGAAGCTTTCTTCCTAGCTTAAGTGAATCTCCAAGTTGTTTGCAAGTTGTAGTTAAATTTTGGTGGAGTTTAGTGGTGTTTTGTTGAAGAAATGAAGATGGAATTTGAAGAGCTTTGAGTTGTTTCTTTTGTTTCCTTGGCCGGCTGTTCTTGGAGCAGAAAAAAAGGAATTGCACGGCACTTTAGATGATGAATTGAAGGGTTTTGATCTAGTGTGATGCACCCATGTGAAACTAAAATGTGTGGCTCTCATTGATTCAAAGGTCAACTCTTTTTCCCGCGCGCACGCGCTCGTTTCTTGCTCGATTCCTCTCGCGTTTGTTTCACTAGTGCACTTATATTCATATAAATATTATTCACTCTCAATTGTCCCAAAATAAGGGTCTAACGTTCCTCAATTTAAATCGCATGTGTGAAAACGCGTATCTCCAATTTAAGCGCGATAACGCGAAACTTCCGAGAAATTCTTATAACGATAGTACTAATAACTATCACTTGAGTATTTAAACATTGAAATACCTAATTTAGATCCATTGTACATGTCTCCAATATTCCAAATTATTGTACTCTCAATCGGTCAAGATTTCCAAAGACGAGTTTACTATTTTCACTAAACGAGCTTCCGGAAATTAATTTTTGAAACAAGTCACTTTAAAAATATGATGAAATTATATTTCCATGTAATTAGGTCTCAAGAGCTTAGAAAATAATATTCGGGGTAAAAGGCCAAATAAATTGTGACAGCCCCACCTCACCCTATGGCGAACCAAAGGGTTCGGCGGGCCTCCTGCCCAACTCTCGCCGGGACTCAGTCGTTCACTCACGGAAATCCGAAATAGAACCACAAGAAAGAGTAAAATAAGGATCCAAAACTTAAAACAAAACTTATATACATTGCTATCTCAGAAAGAAGTACAACATTCGAGAAGACAAAAGTTCTCAAGTCACCCTACAACCAGCCCGTGCCAAGCACTAGGGGGAGAACCAAAATAAAAACCAAAACTAGACCCAGCCAGTCGATACAGAACTCTCACCCTTGCTCGCCTTCCCCTATTAAGGAAAACAAAACTAAAGGGATGAGCTAAAAGCTCAGTGAGGTTCCGAACATAGAATCAAGTCATAAATCAAACGATAAGTCAAGAAACAATTACAACATTTACAATAAACCATACATGAAAAGGATACGTTCGTTCGTTCGTTCTCCTGTCATTCCCCTTTCCTTCATTCATTTGAAAATGCATTTTTCATTTATCAATAAAACCCTCGTTCGTTCGTTCATTCGTTCATTTCATTCACCCTCTCCTGGACATTGGCCAGGCTCCACCAACATCCACCAACCTACAAGGTAATACTCGAGTATACCATACGTTCACCCAGGTCACCAAATCGCCCGACGGAGTCCACTTCTGGCTCGAGTCGATCAGTAACAAGGGCAGGGCCCAGTTCAGCCAAAAAGGCTTACATTCATGCACAAGTACGTTCCAATCATTCAATCTTTGAAAAATTTGCATTTATTTAGGTCGAGTGCGATAAAATACACACTCGCCTAGAAAACTCGTTTTGGAAATCATTGAAAGCACTTAACATGTTATCAAACAATAATACAAGTCATGAAGTCAAGAAAATACAACGAACAAGGGACACTCACCGAATTATGCAAAATAACGTCCAAAATGTCCTATCGGATCTTACCCTCGGTCACCGAGAAAACCTATGATTCAACGAGAAAGAATATTACAATTCATCTAGCAAAACAAGTAAGTGGAATCAAGGAACTCGACTAATTACGAGTAAAACGGATAAAGGTGACTTTAAAGTGAAAACAACCATTTGGATCTGTGGACGAAAATAACTAGGGTGTCATAAATCAAACTCAAAGGGTTATAATAGCTCCAATGGAAAACACTTGAATCAAAGTCAACTCGGACTCCAACGAGATAGGCTAAAAATATTGTTTTCGGAATCGCTTAGATAGTTCAAAATCAATATACATTCAAGTAGGTATTATGGCCTACATGTCTTGATTGAGAAAACCTTAGGTCATACCTCTATATTTTGGTATGAAGTAGTAAATAACATTTGAAGGTTCAAATGGAAAAGGTATCAAGTGTTACGATGGAAAACGGTCATAGTATTTGCCAAATGAAAAATATATAAGTTCAAATTGACACTTAGCCCTCGAGCCAAAATTTGGGCAGCACGCCCTTTGTATTTTCCTATTTCCAGCCATTTATGGCTTCATTATTTTTCTCATTCAAACCCAAAGGTACACATACAACAATAAGTTCATTCAATAGCCATTCAGCAAGCTCCAAGTAGTACAAGTACAAGTCAAGCTAGGGAAAAGTCCGGAAATGAAAGTTAAGCTCTAAACCAGAAAAACAGTTTTTGACATCATTTTGCGATTTTGGCACCATTGGCACTACGATTATCGGATGGAGGTAAAAGATACACTGTTTCGAAGCTAAGAGATAGGGCTACAATGTTACAGAAGGTCGCTCAGCCCAGTTTCGAGTGTAACCAGGTCAAAAATGCAATACACTACACTAGAACCGCAAAAACAGGTTCACAAATCGCATTCTGGTGCAAACATCATAAATCAGGCTACCTAAGTCCAAATCCAGTAATTCCAAAGCCATCCGAAAGCTAAGAAACAGGGATACAATTCATCAGAAGACCTCAACAACCAATTCCGAAAGCATTCCCAACCAAAATAACCCATTACAGACGCAACTATCAAATTCGGGTAAAAACAGGGAAGCAAGGGTAAATCCGTCTTTTCACAAGCTACATTGCTCCGATTGACCTGAAATTTTGTAGGAATCTCTAAAATATCATTCCCTACGACTTTCATATTTTAACCCAAGGCCAATTCGGCCTCTAACTATGAGCTACAGTGCCGGGCAGAATGAAGTACAATGAAACCCTAACTTTCCAATTTTCTTTCCAAAACAGAAATTGCTTGCAATTAACCACTTTTTCCACTTTCTAGCTTCCTTAAATATCATTTCCAATCATCATACATGACCACATAATCATATTCATATGAAAACAGAAAAATCCCCAATAATTACAAAACTTCACCAATTCAACCAAAAATCAAGATGTAATCCATAAAAGTGCATCTTATACTACCACCAATCATGAATTAAGCATCATTAGAGGGAGGAGAGGGGTCCTTCACAATTTACCTTAGCAACACAAGAGAGAGAGCAACTAGTCACCTTAGCTTTGCAAACAAATTCACAACCAAGCTTAACTCCACCAAACTAAGAGGTTTTATGGAGTAATTGGAAGATTAATCGGTTTAATTGAAAGATTGGGCAAGATTGAAGACAAGATTGTGGAGTGTTTTCTTTTCTTTTGTTGTTTGAAGAGGTCGGCCAAGAGAGGGAGAAAAATGGTGAATTTTTGGTGAATTTTGCTATTAATTTGGTAAAGGCATGAATAGTGGTCAAAATGGCAAGATTTAATCACATGGTGACACTTGTCACCCCATTAAATGCATGAATATCCTTTTGTTCCCTCTCACTCTAATCCATAAGGTATCCTCTAATTATCTCCTAACACCCGATAATTTAAGCCCAATATCCAAAACTTAACCTAGTTGGCCGAATTGTTCCGAACTTTTCGCACTAGCGGGTCCCACATTCGATATACACTCTTAATTTCACATGAACTAACTTATACTAGAAAAATGATTTAAAAACTATATTTTGCTCATAAAAATTATCTGGGGAATTTTCTAATAAAGAAAAGGTATCAAAGTGTGAAATTAAATAAAATAAAGTCTAGAAATTCGGTAAATTTTCGGGTCCTCACACCCTCTCCCCCTTAAAAAAAATTTCGCCCTCGAAATTTTACCTTCATTTGCCTCAGACGAGTCCGGAACTGTTTGGTTGCCTAACGCATACACTTTTGCTGGCCCACTAGTTCGGTTCCCTCTTTCATTTGCTTGTTTTGCTTTAGCTCCTTCCAGTTGCGGAATACTACCTCCGCGTGACTGTCTCCTCGGACAGTTGCTAACTTGGTGCTCACCACTCCCACAAATCAAGCACTTCCGCCCTTTCCGCCAACAATCGTTCTCGGTATGATTGGCCTTTCCGCAATAGCCACAAGTCAAGTAGGAAGCCATCTTTTGGCTTTCTGGAGAAGTCTCCCCATATCCGGTTTGGCTTCTTTTGGTAGACCTTTCATTTCCCGCCCCTACTGTCCATGGCGGGTAGGACAAAAAGTTCACTCTCTGCATTTTAGAAGGTGCTATTGATTCACTAGGAGGTTCTTCAATCACACTACCAACTGCACCTCTCTTCCGAGTTTGGGAGGCTTTTACTTGTGCCTTTGCATTCTCGATTCGTTGAGCCTTCTCAAGGGCCTCCGTAAAAGTATTCACTTGCGCCGCGGCTAACGCCTCTTGGATGTCCAAATTCAGTCCCTGTATAAACCGTCTTACTCTTCGCCGTTCAGTGGCTACCAGTTCAGAAGCAAACTTGGATAATCTTGTAAATTTTGTTTCATATTCGGCCACACTTAACGTTCCCTGGCGTAACCTAATAAACTCCTCCTCCCTCCTTTCTTGGACTAAAGGTGGGAGGTATTTCTCGTTAAATTCTCTTATGAAGTTCGCCCATGTCCAGATGGTCTGTTCTCTTTCCCACTTTGCTCTAATTACGTTCCACCATGATCGGGCCGGTCCCTCAAATTGAAATACTGCAAAGTTCACTTGCCTTTGCTCAGTGTAGTTTAGGGCTGTGAAGATATTAACCATGGTTTCTATCCATTGTTCAGCCACGTCCGGATCGGGCCCTCCAAGGAATTTTGGCGGAGCAAATTTTTGGAACCTTTCAAGAGCCTTATCCTCGCCCATCTCAGGGTTTCGATTTTGGTTTACGGGTATTTGGCCTTGTTGATCCACCAGTCTTGCCAAGATATCCGTCATCTGTTGCATTGCCGTTGCCATTTGGTCTCCAGTCGCAGCTCTTGATCCCTGCCCTTGCTCGGCTGACGTTTCCCTTTCTCCTCTTGATTCCGGGGTCCGCTCAGTTCCCCGGCCTCGACCACGTCCACGACTACGTCTCCCGTCCATAGATATGTTTTTCCCTCTCTCTTTTCTTTTCTTTTCCCCAAAAGGTAATTTTAGTGAATAATCACAGTAAATTGTCTAAGCACCAATTCCAGCATAACAAATACACAAGTAAACATATATGCACATAACATGCCATATCAAGGAGGCAGATAATCAAATACACAAATACATGTTACAAATACATATCAAGTTTGACAGATAATCATATACACGAATTCACAGGCTAACGTCATGTAGTAGCCATATATGGGTGCATCAAAAGAAAAGGGATACGTTATCCCACACCCTGTTAACCCCGTCCGGTCTCTCACGTCACTTTCTATCCAACTAGATGTCCATTGGCCTCTTGAAATCATTCTAGCCAGACAAAGCCTGTTCATTTTCCCAAAATGTGAATCTCAAATACTGAGCAGCGCCGCAACTCTAGAGTACTCAGGCACGAGAATCCAAAATAAGATAATTCACATCTCGAGCTGCAGTCCTAAGAATAAACTATCTACAATCGGAATTCCTACCTGACATACCTATCTATGGTCCTCAGATACCATGAGAGAGATTTAAGGCCTATAACATTTACAATTCATAGCTTATGCTCAAATGAGCACTTAGTCATTTATACTAATTCACCACTTAGTCCAGGCTCACTCCGCGCAGAGACCACGCGAAGCAACTATAGATTTTATCCCTCAATCGCTTAACTTTCAAGTCAAATCGAATCCCACAGTCCGGCATCCTAAACGTCAAGCCTAGGACACATTATAGAGATCTGAAGCCTAAGCTCTGATACCAACTGTGACAGCCCCACCTCACCCTAAGGCGAACCAAAGGGTTCGGCGGGCCGCCTGCCCAACTCTCGCCGGGACTCAGTCGTTCACTCACGCAAATCCGAAATAGAACCACAAGAAAGAGCAAAATAAGGATCCAAAACTTAAAACAAAACTTATATACATTGCTATCTCAGAAAGAAGTACAACCTTCGAGAAGACAAAAGTTCTCAAGTCACCCTACAACCAGCCCGTGCCAAGCACTAGGGCGAGAACCAAAATAAAAACCCAAACTAGACCCAGCCAGTCGATATAGAACTCTCGCCCTTGCTCGCCTTCCCCTGTTAAGGAAAACAAAACTAAAGGGATGAGCTAAAAGCTCAGTGAGGTTCCGAACATAGAATCAAGTCATAAATCAAACGATAAGTCAAGAAACAATTACAACATTTACAATAAACCATACATGAAAAGGATACGTTCGTTCATTCGTTCGTTCGTTCGTTCTCCTGTCATTCCCCTTTCCTTCATTCATTTGAAAATGCATTTTTCATTTATCAATAAAACCCTCGTTCGTTCGTTCATTCGTTCATTTCATTCACCCTCTCCTGGACATTGGCCAGGCTCCACCAACCTCCACCAACCTACAAGGTAATACTCGAGTATACCATACGTTCACCCAGGTCACCAAATCGCCCGACCGAGTCCGCTTCTGGCTCGAGTCGATCAGTAACAAGGGCAGGGCCCAGTTCAGCCAAAAAGGCTTACATTCATGCACAAGTACGTTCCAATCATTCAATCTTTGAAAATTTTGCATTTATTTAGGTCGAGTGCGATAAAGTACACACTCGCCTAAAAAACTCGTTTTGGAAATCATTGAAAGCACTTAACATGTTATCAAACAATAATACAAGTCATGAAGTCAAGAAAATACAACAAACAAGGAACACTCACCGAATTATGCAAAATAACGTCCAAAATGTCCTATCGGATCTTACCCTCAGTCACCGAGAAAACCTATGATTCAACGAGAAAGAATATTACAATTCATCTAGCAAAACAAGTAAGTGGAATCAAGGAACTCGACTAATTACGAGTAAAACGGATAAAGGTGACTTTAAAGTGAAAACAACCATTTGGATCTGTGGACGAAAATAACTAGGGTGTCATAAATCAAACTCAAAGGGTTATAATAGCTCCAATGGAAAACACTTGAATCAAAGTCAACTCGGACTCCAACGAGATAGGCTAAAAATATTGTTTTCGGAATCGCTTAGATAGTTCAAAATCAATATACATTCAAGTAGGTATTATGGCCTACATGTCTTGATTGAGAAAACCTTAGGTCATACCTCTATATTTTGGTATGAAGTAGTAAATAACATTTGAAGGTTCAAATGGAAAAGGTATCAAGTGTTACGATGGAAAACGGTCATAGTATTTGCCAAATGAAAAATATATAAGTTCAAATTGACACTTAGCCCTCGAGCCAAAATTTGGGCAGCACGCCCTTTGTATTTTCCTATTTCCAGCCATTTATGGCTTCATTATTTTTCTCATTCAAACCCAAAGGTACACATACAACAATAAGTTCATTCAATAGCCATTCAGCAAGCTCCAAGTAGTACAAGTACAAGTCAAGCTAGGGAAAAGTCCGGAAATGAAAGTTAAGCTCTAAACCAGAAAAACAGTTTTTGACATCATTTTGCGATTTTGGCACCATTGGCACTACGATTATCGGATGGAGGTAAAAGATACACTGTTTCGAAGCTAAGAGATAGGGCTACAATGTTACAGAAGGTCGCTCAGCCCAGTTTCGAGTGTAACCAGGTCAAAAATGCAATACACTACACTAGAACCGCAAAAACAGGTTCACAAATCGCATTCTGGTGCAAACATCATAAATCAGGCTACCTAAGTCCAAATCCAGTAATTCCAAAGCCATCCGAAAGCTAAGAAACAGGGATACAATTCATCAGAAGACCTCAACAACCAATTCCGAAAGCATTCCCAACCAAAATAACCCATTACAGACGCAACTATCAAATTCGGGTAAAAACAGGGAAGCAAGGGTAAATCCGTCTTTTCACAAGCTACATTGCTCCGATTGACCTGAAATTTTGTAGGAATCTCTAAAATATCATTCCCTACGACTTTCATATTTTAACCCAAGGCCAATTCGGCCTCTAACTATGAGCTACAGTGCCGGGCAGAATGAAGTACAATGAAACCCTAACTTTCCAATTTTCTTTCCAAAACAGAAATTGCTTGCAATTAACCACTTTTTCCACTTTCTAGCTTCCTTAAATATCATTTCCAATCATCATACATGACCACATAATCATATTCATATGAAAACAGAAAAATCCCCAATAATTACAAAACTTCACCAATTCAACCAAAAATCAAGATGTAATCCATAAAAGTGCATCTTATACTACCACCAATCATGAATTAAGCATCATTAGAGGGAGGAGAGGGGTCCTTCACAATTTACCTTAGCAACACAAGAGAGAGAGCAACTAGTCACCTTAGCTTTGCAAACAAATTCACAACCAAGCTTAACTCCACCAAACTAAGAGGTTTTATGGAGTAATTGGAAGATTAATCGGTTTAATTGAAAGATTGGGCAAGATTGAAGACAAGATTGTGGAGTGTTTTCTTTTCTTTTGTTGTTTGAAGAGGTCGGCCAAGAGAGGGAGAAAAATGGTGAATTTTTGGTGAATTTTGCTATTAATTTGGTAAAGGCATGAATAGTGGTCAAAATGGCAAGATTTAATCACATGGTGACACTTGTCACCCCATTAAATGCATGAATATCCTTTTGTTCCCTCTCACTCTAATCCATAAGGTATCCTCTAATTATCTCCTAACACCCGATAATTTAAGCCCAATATCCAAAACTTAACCTAGTTGGCCGAATTGTTCCGAACTTTTCGCACTAGCGGGTCCCACATTCGATATACACTCTTAATTTCACATGAACTAACTTATACTAGAAAAATGATTTAAAAACTATATTTTGCTCATAAAAATTATCTGGGGAATTTTCTAATAAAGAAAAGGTATAAAAGTGTGCAATTAAATAAAATAAAGCCTAGAAATTCGGTAAATTTTCGGGTCCTCACATAAATAATTAAATAAGTTAGAAATAGGAGATTAAATAAGTAAATTTTGCGAGTCCTCACAATTCCTCATTTCTAACCTCATTCATTTAGGCACAAATTCATCCAATTCAATCTTGTAAAGTTCATAATACATGGGTCAAGTTATATAGCACCATTTAAGCTTAAATTCAACACACAAAATGATGAAATGAACCAAAACAGTCCAACCAACAAGAAAGAAACAAAATAGTCCGCTACCTTGCCGAAACAACCACTTTACTTGATCCATTTCACCTCAACTCACACATAAGCATAAACCAATGTTTAGCCAAGTTTCTCAAACTTAACTAAGGTTCAATAATTCACAAAGATCAAGGGAAAACCTCCACTCCACGGCTGGACAGCAAGGATAAAATTAAACAGTCCCCAAGTTCACATTCAACACCATCCTCCATCCTTTCATTATTTTTAACTTAAACAACATGTCAAGAGTTATTTCTAACTTTAAGAGGGTTCATAACATGTTAATACATCAAGGAAAATCATAAACAAAGCTTAGGCAAAGAATCAAACACATGACATGCCATACATCCAACCCTACTTCCACTTACTTAGCTCAAGGAGTTTAACCACAAACAACATCAACTCAACTTCTAGTTTGTCATCAATACCTTAAACACTTGATATTACACAATAAAGCTAAATTTAAGGATCATTCACCTTGCTTAAGTGAAGCTTGAACCACCCAAAAATCCACCAAAACAAGAGCTCCAAACTTGAATCACACACAAGCCTTGATGATAGTTCACTCAACTAAGGTTCCTTCTCTTTTGGTTTTTGCTCAAAGTTCAAGCTAGGGTTTTCAAGCAAGAAAAATGGAGTTTTTCTTCTCGCTTTAAAACTTGAGAGAGTCGGCCACAAGGAGAAAAGAAATAGAGCCAAAAAGGTTTAAATTTTGCTAATTTCCTTGGTCAAATGAGTTGAATGGTTAGGGCATTGCCACTTGTCTCAATCTTAGCCATTTCTTCCTCTAAACTTTGCCAAATAATGTTTCTTCACTCCAAGTGTTTCAAATGTCTAATTAGCACCCTTAAACTCTCACATAAGGTCTCAAACACAATAAAAAAAATATTTGGTCCTAATGCATATAGTGAAATAAAATGATACCACTTCAAGGAGATGTTACAATTCATGTCGAAGGCAATGCAATGCAATGCAAGGAAATGTTATAATTTATTTAGTCTTAGGGCAATGCAAGTGATTTAGGAGAATTTATATTTTTAATTGAGGGTTCTCACACTTAACAATATGTTTAGCTAAGTTTTTCATGTCCTAAGGTGATGATGAAATTGTTGTTGCATTGATACAAAGTAGTTAGGAATGATGATCCTATTCCATGATTTTGCTAGTATAAGAACTTGTACTTACTATTTATGGTTACTTGATCACCAATTATGAATTATTTGATGATTGTACAAGCAATGAAAATTGGCTACATGTATATCTTGGTTCTTACACCTTAATGTTATTCTCACGAAAGTAGGGAGTAAGGTTAGGTGGATTTTTATGCAATAATTTTATTGAACTTAATAAACTTGTGTATTACCTTTTCTCTATGAAAGTAGGTTAAGGAAGAGTACAAGTAGTTGAGGAGTTGGTGAAATTAATTTCTAACAATATCATGTTCATTGGCAAAAGTGAAGGCATGTGTCAGGAAGTTATTTTCTTGGCAATTCATAGGAGCCGTTGCTTAGTCATCCTAGCTAGTTTGTATTCTTGATACAATAAGGGATTCTTAATTCTAGGAAGTCTCTTTGTTAGACCTTTGAGCAATCTTATTTTTATTAATCTTAGCTTAAATTGTAATTTATTTTTTTTAGCCTGTTTGGTTATTTGTCTAGCTAATAAAGTGTGTGAACAAACCTACAGTGCTTTCCTTTAGTCCCTGTAGGATTGACTGTGAGAGTTTGAAATTTTAAATCTAATTACAAACACTACCATTAGAAATTTTGATCGTGCAATCTTGTTGGATTATCGACTATTTGGAGTGTTTAATTGATTGCCTTATACTTAAGTGTATTAGTTTAAATTCAAGCATGATTCACATTCATGAAAATTTAATATGAATTAGACAAGAAAATAGTAGGGTAATAGTGAGATGGAATAAAAGTGCAAGGTTTAAATCTCAATTTGACCAAGCATTAGACACATGGCATGAGTTTGGACACTTGTCCAACCAATAAGTATAGCCAGAACCAGCTTATTTGTATATCATTGACCAAAACATAAGACACATTTGCTATTTTCATTTCTCTAACTTGTAACCGAGATAGTAAGGAAGAGAGTTAGTTTAATTTTCTCTATTCACTTTACCACACAAGAGAGAGTTGAGGGTGAGGAAGAGATTTCAGCTTCTTGGTGTTCAAACTAGCTGCATTGAGGGGAGAAAGAGGAGAAAATCGGGTGCGTTTCATCCTTAAGGAGCCGAGGGAGAAGGAAGTAAATTGTCCGCATTTTCCAGCTGAGATTTGTGCAGAAAAGGGAGGTAAAAATTGTAACAAAATCCATCATTCTTCTAATACTCTTGATTACTCATGTTGCATGTTGGTTTTTAGCTAAGAAAAATGATTTTTGTTGAAGAAAAATCTTGTTTAAAGACTGATCACTTGCTAGAAAATTTCTGTTTTGGCCGAGAGAGGGAGAGCTGGATATGCAGCTTGTCATTCAAAATTTTTGGAGAAATTTTACTAGGAATTCAAGTTGTATGTTTATTCTTTTGTTTTATATGAGATATAGTATGAGTTACCTTTGAATCTAGAGGAAAGATAGCAACTTGGATGAGAATTCAAGAGAACTTGCTGGAAAAATTCTGTTAGGTTGGCCGAGTTAGGAAGGTGGGATTTTTCCAGTTTTCCTCTATGAATTTTGGCTGCATACTTTCATATTGTGGTTCAAACATACATGTTGGATTTGAGTGTAAAATGAAGAGTTTATTGGAGGAAAATTTAATTTTCAAACTGTTTATTTGCTGGAATTTTCTAGCTTTGGCCGAGCGGAAAGGGAGTGTGGTTTCCCAAACTTATCTCCGAATTTTTAGGAATTTGGCTAGAAGAATTCCTGTTATGTGCTTACTCCTTGTTGTATAGATGTCGTATCATGTCGTTCACTTTTGGTTCTAGTGAAGGTTGGTTGTTTTAAGAGAAAAACTTAAGAAAATTGCTGGAAATTCTGTTGAGATGGCTGAGAGAGAGGGAAAGAATTTTTTTTCCAGTTTTCCACCATAAATTTTGGCTGTAAAATTGCATATTGCTGTTTAATACACCTTATATTACATTAATATTAACATGCATGTAGTTTTTCAACTTGAATCTAAGTGAGATAAGTGGAGGTGTTGAGGGAACCTTATTGAAAATTTCGGTTATGATCGATACTTGAGGGCTGTTGGGATAGAGCCGAGAGTTTACAGCTTTAACACCGAAATTTTGTTGGTTTTTATCAAGAACTCACTTCATGTACCATTTACCTCTTTTTATCTGGACATGCATGCGGTATTTGTTAAGTTAAAAGCTAGAAAAGACTGATTTTTGGAGGAAACAATAAACCTGGAAATTTTCCATTTTCTGCCAGGAGTTTTGATGAACTTGGTTAAAACTTAATTTATGCATTATCTATTGTCCTAATCCACTCGTGTATGTTGTATATTTCGCATATTAAAACGCAAGCATATTGGCCATAGAGTTGCATGAGAAGTATCAATTGATTTAAATAAGAAAGTTAACACTTTGCGCAAGGGGAAATGGAAGAAATTAACGTTATATATATATATTTATACACATTGGGTGTCTTTTACTGATTAAACTTGGCATAATAAACTTAGAATCGGGTTGGGAATGAAAGTAACTGCACTTAGTAATTATTCCTAGAATTATACCATAACTATAGTACTTGTAATTTGTCTCAAGAACTACTAGTGGGTGGGAAAGCAACCCCGAGATTGAGGTGTAACCCACTTGATTGAGTGAGTGTTATTAAGTTATTAATACTTGTTTATTTGGTTGTTTGATTTTGGTGGTTTGTTTGGATATTGGTGAATGATATGAATGAAAGAGAGATGAGGTTATTGTTTTGTTATTGAAATTACTATTAAAAGGACTAGGCGTACTTTATCGCTGCTTGCCTTATGGAATTGAGATAGTTACCACTGTGATTGTTGATTGGAATGTGCATGACTGATTGCAGGCCATTGTGCACTTTATCATATCGGCTGAATTAGGTCCTAAGCCCTTGGCAAGTTGACCTAGCCGAGCCAATAGTGGACTTGGTCGATTAGGTCAGCTACCTTGGGCAATTGTATGGTAAACTCGAGTTTTACCCTGAAGTTTGGAGATTATTGAACTGTTTAATAAATGTTGGGGATTGTTTATTGTTTTAGAGGTTATAAGGAAAGGAATGGTGGAGTGAGCAGAATCTGTATCCTTTAAATTGATTGACTACTTTTATTGAAGTTAATATCCTAAATTGCTATGTTTAGTAAATGTTTTATATTGCTAATTAGTTACTTGTCCCTTTTGAACCTTATTGAACTCTAGCTCATCCCTTAGTTTTGTTTTCCTTATAGGAGTTGAGGTTGGAAGAAGCGTCGAATAGAGATAGATGGTTTTGGGGAGGTCCAATTTGTATCTCGATGTTAAAAAAACTTGTATTTTGTTTCTTGTAATGGACAAATTTATATTCTAATATAGTTGGTGATGTACTTAAGAATGAATGTTTAGATGTTTAATGGGACATATTATCTCTCAAGTTAATGTGAGCAAGTGAGTCCCGACGAGAATTGGGCAGGCGGTCCGTTAACTGTTAGGGTACGCCTTAGGGGAGGTAAGGTCATCACATTGATCCTATTACCCTCGTTGATCCGTATACTTGTGGATAGGATAGTTAGGTAAAATTTGGAAACCTAACTAGCAACCACTTAGCATTTTTAACATAATACTAATTCTAATTTGATCGCATGAATATTTGGCATGAACATAATATCTCAAGTACATGGAGGTCATAAGCGACATTCAACTAATACACAGGAAGTTCTAACTAAATGGTTACCTTGATTTTCTTTGTCAACTAGAATTTAACATTTTTGCATACATAGCATACAATACTTGGTATTAAAAGCAAAAAGAATACTACATTAATGCATAATTGTCCTAGTTTATGTTATATACCTTTTATTATGTAACTACATGTTTGACCTTATCGCTTCATTTGATCAAGATGAATTTTATAGAATATGCATAACATAATTTTTATTAGATTATGAACTTTGTCGTGCCCCATTTTTCGCTATGAAAAAGGTTTTTGCAAAAAATGTGTTTTTCATCTTTTTTTAAAAAAATATAAGTAAAAAATGACCTAAAATGGGACTTAAAAAATGCGATAGTTTGGCCTAAAATTTAGTTTACAAGGGTTTTTACAAAAAAAGGAGTCGGCATTTCATATCGAATTTAGGTGTATCAAGTCAGCCAAAAATATTTTTGATGAAAATTAAAATAAAATAAAATCCTTTTCGACAACTCCAGATCTTTGAAAATAAGAGAAAATGAATTTGGGAGTCACAATTGAATAAAGGGAAGGCAAAGATTTGATCGGTTCAAACCTAAGACACCCTTCCAATCTAGTATAAACAAGTTGCGAGATTTAGGAAAAAATTTTCTAATCTAACCCTTAAATTTATCACATTTGGATGTTTCCTATATGGATGCAAAACTAACTTAAAGAAAATATTGAAAGGGGCAAAATGTCCATTCAAGATTTAATTGGTACCAATCGCATTAATTGTAAGGTTCAAAATGATTCCTTGAAGGGGTTGTGAGTATACAAAAATCAGATTCAAAGAAAGGAAAATTATGTTTTATATATAAATAGGTATATGTGGTCAAAGAAAAAGGAATACAACATAACGGGTACATGAGACAAAAATTCGTGACATAATTTTTTTAAAGTGGGTAATGGGATATTTAAACTAAAGAGTTATAATCACCCATTTTTCATATTTGAATGATAACTTTAATCTTTGTGTTTGCTCTATCATTATGCTTGTTTGTCCTTCACGATAGGGTTTCCAGTTTAGGAAAGCATAGGCATTCGTTAGGGTTTCCCACCTTGGTCATGGCTGCAACAGCAGCCCTTCAGCCGTTGGTTGAAGGGCAAGCTGATTCTCCGACTGGTAAGAGATCCTTTTCTTAAGTTTTTACACAGCCGGCAAATCCTCAGATTCAGGTTCGGCCAACATCTACATACAAAGGGGAGGCAGTTGTTGTTTTTACGAAGGAGGACGCGGATAGATTAGCCGCCCCCTTCCGTCTACCCCTCGTGGAAAAATTTTCTCATGATCGGCCACCATTGGAGGAGATTAGGAAGTTCTTCGCCTCTCTGAATCTACGTGACCAACTCTCTGTCGGGCTGCTGGACTACAGACATGTTTTACTGAGATTCATCAGAGGCTGATTTCAATCGTATCTGGACAAGGGGAGTGTGGCAGATCGGCAAATGTCCCATGCATGTGTTTCGATGGACCAAAGATTTCCATGTTCACAAACAGTCCTTCTTGGTCCCGGTGTGGGTATCTCTGCCAGCATTACCGATACACTTTCACGACAAGCATTCTTTGTTCTCAATGCTATTTCCCATAGGGAAGCCCCTATTCTTGGATGCGGCAACTGCGGCGGGAACGAGGCCAAGTGTAGCCAAGGCGTGTGTAGAAATAGACTTGTTGAAGGCAATATGTTCAAGGGTGTGGATGGCAGTGGAGGGAGAGGGTGGGTTCTGGCAGAAAGTGGTGATAGAGGAAGTGCCGAAATATTGTTCGAACTGCTGGAGACTGGGTCACTCAGAGGAGGAGTGTAGGAAGAATGACACCGACAATGGTACAACTAAAGCTTAGAACCAGGGGCATCCCTCTCAGTATATCGTGCGGTCGACAGCCCTTACTATAGGTCATGATCGACATGCACCAGCACTGGGCTGTCTGGAGGAGGAGCGCACAATGAAAAGCGTAGGTGTTGGAACGTCAAAACTGCCACGACAAGGGTCTAGTGAACAGCTCGGCACCAATTCATGTGACGTGCTAGCCCAACTCGGCTCCATGAGCAAACAGCAGAGGCAGCCTAAGGCAGTTGGGACTGAAACTGTGATTTACATACAATCTATCGTGTTAGAGAAGGCTAGTGGACCACCAGTGGTGCTTGCGCGAGAAGAGGAACTACCGGATAACAGGGTGGTGATTTCAAACAGGGGTGAGGAGGAACAGGCTGGGGAGGTATCTCAAGGCCAGAGGTGTGAGAATGTGGTGGGAAGGCTGGGGAAGGAGTTGGGCACTTACCCAATAACAGAGTGCTTGAGGATGGATGAAGAGCTGTCGGCATTGAAAGGGATGCGACTGAGATATTTTCTAATGCTGGAAATCTATCACCGAGGGTGAGGAGTATTCCAACAAGTTAGCCTGAATCTACTTTGGAAGCTTTAAACCTTGATCAGTCCAGGGATAATGGGTTGGAACTCAAGAAAAGGAAAGCGAAAGGAATAAGGGCGAATTTTCCATCAAATAGACAACTCCGATCATCTTCAAAATTCCTATCAACTGTTATCCAATGATTAGTAGTTTTTTTTGGAACATTAGGGGGGGTTACATGATCCCCCAATCTCAGGAGGCTAAGGAAATTATTACGAATGCATGGTATCAAATTTGTTGCAGTATGTGAACCCAAGGCAGGGATTTCCCAAATTGAGTCCATTAGGCTACGGCTGTCATTTGACACAGTCGAGGCCAACACATCGGGCAACATATGGGTTTTCCATAGTTCACCTTTTCTGTGCTCCATGGTAAGACGGTCTTCCCAACATATCTCCCTTCAAGTCCAACACCCTTGGCTGCCCGGACCTTTAGTTGTTTCATTTGCTCATGCGAGCTGCTCGATGGAGGACAGACCAACACTATGGCAGGCACTATTGACTGATAAACCCAATTCGCTACCTTGGTGCGTGTGCGGGGATTTCAATGTGATTCTGGAACCCTAGGAGAAGAGAGGAGAGCGGGCTTCTGGCAACAACGAGGGTCGAGAGCTATTGTTCTTTATGAAGGAGGCTGCGGTCTTTGATGCGGGATTCACGGGATCAAAATTCAAATGGTGTAACAATCGAAGGGGACAAGCAAGGATTTGGAAAAGATTGGATAGACTATTGATTAATGGAGAATGTTCAACGTTGACATCGTCCATTACAGTAACTCCTCTGGCAAGGCACCCCTCAGATCATGCTCCATTGAAGATTTCATTTGTGTCTCGTCTGGATGCCAAGCCATGCCCATTCCGATTTTTAAATGTATGGAGCTCCAAACAGTCCCTATTGGAAGTGATTCGTAATGTGTGGAAATAGGATGTTGCTAGATCCCCATTGCAAATCTTATGCACCAAACTAGTGGCAACTAGAGGAGCGATACGAGAATGGAACAAGAACTCCTTTGGGAATGTGTTTGAGGCTGTATGTATGGCGGAGGAGGAAGTACTCTATTTAGAGATAGGAGTAGAGCATAATTAATCAGAGGAGGCCCAGATAGAGCTGAACAAAGCTCAAGCAGAGCTGCGGCATGCTCTCTTACTTGAGGAACAGTTTTGGAGCCAAAAGGCTCGGGTGAAGTGGCTGCGGTACGGGGATAGCAACTCAAAGTACTTTCATGCAACGGTACAGCAGCGGAGGGTGCAAGGGGCGATTCATCGCGTGCGGAACATGAACGGGGATTGGGTTGAGAACGATGAGGGAATTGCAAATGCAGCCATCAGCTATTTCTCAAATTTGTTTTCAAAGTTGGATAGCGCAGATTCGGGGATGCTGCATCTTATTCCAAGTCTTATTACAAGGGAGGACAATATGGCCTTGGAGGAGTATCCTTCGATGGAGGAGGTAAAACGGGCAGTTTTCGGGATGGATGGGACAGCACAGCGGACCCAGATGGGTTTACTGGTAAGTTCTTTACTTTTGCATGGGATATTCTGGCTTAGGATGTGTATAATGGGGTGCTAAGTTTTTTCTGTGGGGCTGAGCTACCCCGTTTTATGACCTCTACATCTATTGTGCTGATCCCGAAGGTCTCGTATCCTCAGGATTTCTCTCAATTCTGCCCAATTAGTTTATGCAATTTTTTTAATAAACTGCTGTCTCACATCCTGGCGGATAGGGTAGCACATATTCTGCCCAAAATATTGTCCCTCCAACAGACAGGTTTTATTAAGGGTCGAAGTATCACGGAGAATTTTCTACTTGTCCAAGAGATTATTATGGGTATTAGAAAAAAGGCTAGAGGGGGCAATGTTGCGTTAAAATTGGATATGTCAAAGGCTTATGATCGGGTTGGTAGGATTTTTCTGGTTAATGTCTTGCGTAAATTTGGTTTCGGGGAATGGTTTATTGACATGGTGTGGCGACTGGTGTCAAATGTTTGGTTTTCGGTGCTTATCAATGGCTTATCCCGTGGCTTCTTTAAATCTAGTAGAGGTTTGCGTCAAGGAGACTCCCCTTTCTCCTGCGCTGTTTATAATTGGGGCTGAGGTTCTGTCACGAGGCCTTAATAGCCTTGTCACACAGCTTGGATTTTGGGGGTTCAAAATTCCAAGGGGATGTGCGCAGGTTACTTATCTAGCATTTGTAGATGATGTGATAATTTTTGCCAATGGTTCCTCCGAGGCTTTAAAGCTAATTATGCATATGTTAGCCATATATCAAAGAGCTTCTGGGCAACTGATTAATACCCAGAAGTGTGGATACCTCATGTATTTCTCCATGCCACCAGCTCGCCGAAGGGTGGTGGAGTGTTTGACTGGCTTTTCGAGACAACACTTCCCGGTTAGGTATCTAGGGTTTCCTTTGTACTTTGGCAGAAGCAAGTCCACGCATTACGAGGAAGTGTGTCAAGCTATACTAGGAAGAGTCCTCTCCTGGAAGTCGAAGTTCCTCTCCCCTGGGGGGAGGATAGTCCTCATTAAGCATGTGCTGTCACCGATCCCAATACATCTCTTGTCTGCCGCTGTGATGCCAATGTGAGAACCCGTATTTTTCCCATTTTCTAGGTTTATTTATTTTCCGTGGCTTGTTTTCTGCATTTTCGTGATTAGAAAAATTTCTAGATGAATTTAAGGAGCAGATATCATTTTTAGATGATTTATCTAGTATCGAATAGGTTTTGAGAAATTAAGAGCGTATACTGGACGTGGGACCCACTAGTGCGAAAAGTTCGGAAAAAATTCGGCCAACTAGATTAAGTTTTGAATACTGAAATTAATTTACCGGGTGTTAAGAGATAAGTAGAGGTTGCAATTTGGATTGATATGAGAGAGACAAGTTAGGTAGATATTTAATTAAAGGTGACAAGTGTCACCATTGGATTGGTCTTGAAGTAAGACCACTATTCCTATTCTTACCATTTGACTTAAATAAACCAAAAATGACCCAAAAATCATCAAAATATCCTCCATGGTAGCCGAGCTTCTTGAGCAACAAAAGAAAGAAAGCTCTTCAAGATTTTAGCTTCAATCTTGCTTCAATCATCAAAACCAACCATCCAACCTTGATTTTCCTCCATAAAACACCTTTAAGTAGTGTTTGTGAGTTGTTGTGTGAAGTTATTTGGAACGTTAAGGTGACCTATAGCTCTCTCTCTCTTGTGTTCAAGGTAAGTTGTGAAGAACCACCCTCCTCCCTTAATTGATGCTTAAATCATGCTTAGAGGTTGTATGAGATGCAATTTTATGGATTAAATCTTGAGTTTTGGTTGAATGATGAAGTTTTATTATTTTTGGGGATTTTTCTGTTTTAATATAAGCATGATTGTGTGGCTATATATGATGATTAGAAATGGTATATAAGGCATCTAGAAGGTGGAAAAAGTGATTAATTGCAACCAATTTCTGTTTTGGAAGAAAATTGAAAAAACCTAGGGTTCTTAAGGGAGCATTCTGTCTGAATTTTTAGGTCCTAGATAGAGGCCGAATTGGCCTTAGATCAAAACATGAAAGTTGTAGGGAATAAAATTTTAGAGGTGTCTACAAAATTTCAGGTCAATCGGAGTAGTGTAGAATGTGATAAGTCGAAATTACTATTGCTATTCTGGTTTCACCCGAAATTGAGAAGTGCATCTGTAATGGGTTGTTTTGGCTGGAATTGCTTCCGAATTGGTTGTTGAGGCCTTCTGATTAAATTTAAACCTTTTTCTTAGCTTTCATATGGTTTTTGAATTTCTGGATTTGGACTTGGAGAGCCTGAGTTATGATGTTTCCGCTAGAATGCGTTTTGGTGAATCTGTTTTACGTTTTTGATGTAGTATCTTGCATTTTTGACCTGTTTGCACTCAAAACTGGGTTGAATGACCTTCTGCGATGTTGTAGCCCTATCTTTTAGCTTCGAAACAGTAGGTCTTGCACCTTCATCCGATCATCGTAGTACCTTTGGCACCATTACCGCAAAATGAGGACAAAAACTGTTTTGTTTCAGGGCTAAAGCTAAATTATTTCCGGATTTTTCTGGTTTCCTCTATTGTTTGTGTATGTTTAGGGAACCCTGTTTTGGTATTATGTAGATCTTGGTTTTAGCTTCGAAACAGTATAAAGTGCGTCGAAATCCAAGTTCCGTAGCTTCCGTTATGACTAAAACAAGATTGATCGTCAGAACTGCCTTTGATCTGGACAGTTCTGACGGGTACTTTGGCACTCAATTTTCGTTCTGTTCTGAGTGGATTCAGTTCTTGACCAAAACATCAAAGTTTTAGCCTTATGTCTCAGCTTTCTAATGCCTTTGGAATTTCCTGATTTGGATTTGTGAGCTGGGAGTTATGATCCAGCACACATACCCTGTCCGTCACTCTAAAGTGCGAATTTCTGGAACGATTTTCCATACTTTCGACCTATTTCTGTTCAGATCCGGATTTAGGTGTCTTCATAAAAATTGTAGCCCTTCCTCTTAGCTTCGTAACGGTATCTCATGTACCTTGATCCGACATTCCTAGTGTAACTTTTGATCAAATCGGTTTGAGAAGGCAGATTTGGCCATTTCCGTTTGCTGTTCCGCGCGGGCGCGTGTGCCCATTTTGCCGTTTCCGCACTTACATGTGCCAATTTTGCCATTTTGTTTGTTTTAAGTATGTTAGTAGCCGTTTGTGATATATTGTGACACAATCTTCAATTTCAGACGTTGGTGAGCTAAGTGGAGCCGGTGGGGCCTACTAGCTACTCCTCGCGGCACGAATTTTGTACTTTTGCTCTTTTGTTCGTTGTGTAAGTATTCAGGCCGCTCTTATGTGTTAGTTGCTTATGTGTTTCGATATGTATGAAAAGGGTACCTAGGCGAGTGTGTACTTTATCGCACTCGACCTAAACCCTAATTTACGCACACATTTGTATATGGCATATGTATACGAATCATTTTGGAAGTAAAACCCTTGAGCTTGTGGCTCGGGGTGACTTTTGAATAATTTTGTGAAGTTTGTGAGTTTGAGGTTGATCTTCCAACCTAGATGGACTATTCGAGCCGGTCAGGGCTTGGTCGAAGTCAGTCCAACCTGGTTTGAGGTCACCAAGTTTGTGAATCCGGTTCACCGATTATGTGGACCAAGTTTGTGACCCGAGCTTGTGAACCAAGCTCAATTTCGTTCGCTCGAGCAAGTTTATGAGGTGCCTGGCCAGAGAGGGTGATAAGGTGTACGGTGGGAGTACAAGTGAAGTTCTACGGACCATTAGTTGAGGTCGACGGAGTGTCGGCAGGAGGTCACACATGGCAAACGATCTGGCTTTGGAGCCACCTGTATCCTTATTATGTGATGTTACTTTTCTGCTTTTGCTTTACTCTTACTATGTAACTGTTGTTACGTGGAATTTACGTTTTTGCCCCTGTTTACTTACTAAGCATATAGCTTACCCCTTTCCTTTTGTTTTCCTTAGCAGGGGCCGACGCGGGGACTTTTGACACATACACTAGTATAGTTAGGTTTGATAGTAGCAGTCGGACAGTTGGGATGTTTGTTTTGTGTTGGTGGTTTGTATAAGAACCCTCCATAGGGTCTACCTTCTGCTGGTTGTTATTTTAATGTATTAGAGTGGTTTGACTCGATACTTTTGAAGATGTAAATAGAACTCTTTTGGCATTAGATATATTGTGAATAGTATGCTTGTGGGTTTAGCTAATTTTATTGTTTTGAAATTTTGAGTCCCGGCGAGAGTTGGGCAGGCGGCCCGCCGAACCCTCTGGTTCGCCTTAGGGGGAGGTGGGGCTGTCACAGCCAAAATCAATCTTCAGAGTCATCAAGAAGGCCGGCTCAGATTTTTTATGGGGGTGGAATAGCAGGGAACCCATATGGCACTAGATTCGTTGGTCTCAGTTGTGTTATTCGGTCGAAGAAGGGGGAGTTGGCTTCCGAAAGCTTGGGGACGTATACATGGCATTTTCATGCAAGGTATGGTGGGCTTTTTGCATGGGGTCGTCCCTCTGGGCTAAGTTCATGCACGCAAAATATTGCAATGGGCTCCATCCATGTCAAGCGGAAATTAGGGCATCTGCGTCGGCAGTTTGGAGATGGATGGTCAATGTTAGTAGACAAGTGGAATTGTCCATGCTATGGTTGATTCACAAGGGACCGTGCAACTTTTGGTATGATAACTGGTTGGGGAATGGGGCGTTGTATTTGAAAGCTACTGTACTGCCGAACTTGTCCTTTGAAGACTTCATAGTGCATGGAAGATGGGATACCCATCGGTTGGGGCAGGTGTTGACCCCGGAAATCACTTTCTCCATCTTCAAGCTGGTGGCCCTAAGCGGGGAACGGGGCGCAGAGGCAGTCTGGATGCCGATGACAACTAGGAAGTTCACCTTATCCTCAGCATATCAAGAGGTCAGAAAAGCTCAAAATAGGTCATTTGTTTTTTCTCAACTATGGAAACTGAATCTTCCTTTTAAAGTCTCTTTTCTAATGCTACGTTTGTTGAGGGGAAGGTTACCTCTGGACGAGGTATTATGTAGCATGGGGTTTCAGTTGCCATCCAAGTGTTTCTGTTGTGAAGCAGCTGAGGTGGAGATTATTGAACATGTTTTCTTCACTGGAAGACTAGCGTTGGAGGTCTGGAGTCTTTTCAATGGCACTTGCAGTATAGCTCCCCAGCCCCACAATTTAAGAGCGTGTTTGCTGAGTTGGTGGCAATTTACAACTACATCCGAACAGCGGCAGTTTCTATTTGCCAGATTGCCCAACTGGATATGTTGGCATATTTGGAATGAGAGAAATAAAGCAGTTTTTTAGGGTGTTCGGATGCAGGGCCGAGATGTCTGCCATGCGATCTTTAAGGATGTAAAAGCAACATTCGAGATTCAGTTTCAACAGCTAATGGATGTGCACACGTTTCCTGAGTTGTATGACACAATTGCCAAAACTGACCCCCGAGGTATAGCATCCTCATTGTGGGATGGAAGCCCAGTGCAACTGGCCGGTTGATGCTGAACACGGATGGGTATTCCAAATAAAATCCGGGAATGAGTGTTGGAGGCAGAGTGCTTAGAAATTCCAACGGTGAATTAGTGATCGCGTTCTCAGCTTTCCTAGGCATACAGTCTAGCTTATGGGCAGAGGTTTTAGCTTTGTTGATAGGCCTCCGATTGTGCAAAGCGAGGGGAGTGACCACACCCTTTGTTCATCAGATTCTGCGATCTTAGTGGGCATCCTTCAATGACGTTTTCATTGTCCTTGGTATGTTCGGATGGAGGTCGAAGAGATATGGCAAATGGTGGCAGGGGAGAATTGGTTCTTACATTGCGTTCGGGAGACGAACAAAGTGGTGGACGCCTTGGCCAACGTGGGGGCGAGTACCAGCTATTAGGAGAGTGAAGAGGGCCATGAGAGGGCAACATTTGTCATTTGCTTAGTAGATTGCGCTTCCTTTTCTTGTACTTGGCTTTCCTTATGAATAAAATTGAAACTTTATTAAAAAAAAAGAAGGATAACTCTTCTAACCTAAACAAGCAAATGAACTAACTTATTTCTAATTTTCTAAATGAGATGCAATTCTAAATGATATGGTTCACACATATAGAGGGTGAAGGGATAATATAAGAGAAAATATCATGCAAATGAGAAAAAATTCTAAAATATAAAAATATGCATAAAATGGAATGAATAGCACACAATATATAAATCTAGCGCGTTGATGAATTAAGGGTCTAGCGTTGAACTAACCCATTTCTAAACATTCTTATTAGCGTTGAACTAGCAAGGAAGCGAGTGGAGAAACTACAACTGGGGTTGGACTAGTGTGGTGACACCATGCATTCATTATTTATAATAAAGCATGTAAAGCATGAATTAAAACAAGTAAACATATAAGAGCATAAAGAACACATAACACATAAGTATAATATATAGATCCAAAATCCTGAGAAAACCGGTTAAAACACATAAGCATGTAAAACATATGAATACACAAAATCTATCTATTACAATGGGGAACCTAACTGCAATCTAAAAATGGGAAATATAATAAAATAAATCTATCTATCCTATCTATTATATTTAGGGACCTAACTACAATCTAAAATGGGGAAATATAATAAAATAAACTTATCTATTCTATCTATTACATTTGCCTATCTAATTACAACTTTTGCAAAAATAAATAAAAATATTACCTATCTATTACATCTTGAGGTATTTAAGTATCTCCCAAATAATCACAAGACTTAAATTAAATAAGCATAAAAATGAATAAAAACTTAAAATAAATAAATGAAAGAAAAAAAATGCATAAACATATAAATATATAAGAGCACATAGGAGCACATAAAAGAATTTAAAGGGTAATAGGTATATCTCCCTTTTGAAGTGGTGGATAAATTTGGGGAATGGAGAGTTGTTTATTATTTTTTAAAAGTAACACACGAGTCAATGCACTAATTTAATTGACAATTTTAAAAGACAATGAAAGCATATACTAAACTCCCCTTTTTGTTTGTGAAAAATGTAAATAACAAAAAGAAACCAAAATTTACAAATTAAATGCATTCAAATGAAGCACAATTAGCAAATAAAGAAGAAAAATAATTGTAATTGAGAAATAATAAAAATTAGGGACTAAATTATAAAGATTAAAAATTTTTTTGAATCAAATTATAATTCTCTAAAAGATTATGGGTCAAAATTAAGTAAAAATAAGTTTAGGGACCAAAATATAATTAAATGACTGACCTAAGTGAAAGAAATCCAAAATTTCAGGGCTACAATAAAATTACTCAAAAGATTAGGGATCAAATTGCCAAATTCGTTTCTGATTTAATAAAATTATATTCAAAAACAACTGTTGGGCCATTCTAAACATTTAGCCTGCACACTTTGCCCAAGAAAATTAAACAAGATTGTCTCATTAAGAAAAACATCTTGGCCCAACTTATTCTATCAAACTTAAACTTAACAAAAGTAGTGGATTTGAATTCCACAACCTAACTACAAACCTAAGCAAAAGTAAAATAGTAGTCCACTTCTTTTAACACAAAAAAAAATCCAGCAACAAATTCAAATAATTGGAAGATCAAACAAAGAAAGGTAAACAAAATGCAAAAGAAGTGATATGAACCCCGTCGAAGATGAAACTCGTATTTCACAAGCCCCAGACCTAGACGATTAATACCAACAGTTTGGCAGCTGAAAACTTGACCCTAATTAATCCTAAAATTCATGAACATGTTGATATAATCTCAACTCGTAACTAATCGAATTAATGAACCAAAGTTGCAAGGTAGAAGGCGCCAAAATTCAACGTAGTCTTGAATTGATAAGCCTAAAACGTGAACACTCAAGAAACTCTAAAGTATTCAAGAGGATGCTTCTAAGAAACCAAGAGAGAACTCTCTCTTCGCACCAATAGATCACTAGAAAATATCACTCATATTCATCTTAATTGATAGAACGTTGTGGCTGAAGGTATTTTTAACCTTCTACAAGACACAAGATTCCTAATCAAATTTGGAAACAAATGACTAATTACCTAAAACCCTAATCGGCTAGACTAAGGGTCACAAGACCTTGACCATTTATTCCATCTAAATAAAGACTCAATTAACACTTAGACCAACCCAAATTTAACCACTAATAATGCTGGAAAATTAATTAAACAAACGTCTAAGCATTAAACTTAAAAAACAGCTTGGAGAATGCATTCTTGTACTCTTCCTTCGACTTCAATCACTACCTGAATTCAAGTAGATCCTGGGATTGCATTATTCCTCTCCTCTTGGAAGAGATTAGTCCCCAAATCAATGGCTCATTTGGACAATCAATATTGGGCGCAACTTTATGATGACTAGCCATTCCATATGTCGTTTATGCAACCATAATATGCATGTGAACTTGATTGGAACATGGAACCAAACACACAAAGCGGCATGATTCATCATGTTAGGAACATCTCTCAGATTGTGCTTGACACATGCATTGATGTCGCCCAACATATGAGGCAGCAAAGGATTGAAATCCACTTCATATGATTCATACGAACTAGTAAAATGTGAAGTAGACAAAAGGAACAATTAGGAACCAGATTCCAGAGGTTGGAACAAGCTTGAAAAACCTTAATCGTCTGTTGGTAAATAGCTCTCAAAACCAGCAACAACTAGCACTACAATGTGCACGAAATCTGGTTAGATCTTGTTAGGCAAATCTGGAAACTTTTGGACAGCTTCAATACCTGCATGCAAAGGACAAAATTCAGCTTTTAAAGGACCAGAAATGTGCTCAAGAATGGAAAGAATTTCCTGTAGAAGTGGATAAGAGAGAGTAGAATAAGATTCAAGTAGAACTACTCCCTTTGAAACATGATTAAGCTCTTCTACAAGTAAGACAGCTTTAGGAGAATAAGAGTGCATAAAGTGTTGGGGAGTAGATTTGATGCTCAAACCACAAATTCCTTGAAAGCACACGAGCCCTCCAAAGGATATAGGAATTGAACAAAGTAAGATGAATGTATTTGCACCTCGCTCCAGTTGCACAAAAGAAACAATGTTAAACAAAACAAAGGTTAGTGTGTTAGAAAGTGAATAATCTCTCTCACAAATGGCTTGTGCAAACATGCTTAATTTCCCCCTTTTTCTTCCCACTATGGTCGATTGATTTGTACCTTTTCCCTCTATATCTTGCTCGGCCCTTTGCTCACTTTGCATACTCTTTGTTTACATTCAGTTTTATCTAACTCCCACTTCCTTTGAAGCATATTGATCTTCTCGTACTTGCTTAGGGGTCAGTGGAGAAAGAATAATCTTTCTATCCCTTTGAACAAAAGAATATTTGTTAGTATACCTTAATAAATAATCTTCTTATTGTATTGCCATGATTGTCCCAAGATGATATGAGTGGCTTGCATCGGCTAAATCGCACAATAGCTTATTTTCGTATCTACCAATGTTAAATTTCACAGGTGCTTGTTTGGAGACACAGACTTCACCATAATCACTAAACCATTACAGCTTGTAGGGCCTAGGATGCTCACGAATAGGTAACTGCAACTTTTTCACCATCAAAGCACACTTGGACTAAAAGCTTAAGCTGTTAGGAGAGGCCCAGCAACCGTACTTATAGGTTTAGGGGAGCAGTCGCATGAGTCCTACTATTCACACGCTTATTGGGCGCTAGAGAGATTCGTACTCCAGACCTTTAACACTTCACCCCTGTGACAGCCCCACCTTCCCCTAAGGCGTACCAAAGGGGTTAGCGGACTGCCTATCCAGCTCTCGCCAGGACTACTAGCTCGATTATGTACAATCTAAAACATTCCGGAAGGTAATAGCGCGCTCAAGCGAAACAAAACCATGAAATGAAAACGGAATATCAAAGCCTCACATGAACAGTGCCAAACACATTTATACATGTAAGGTTCCCAAATTACAACTCAAAAGATAGTGTTACAATAAAATACATTTAGGTTTTCCAACCATCAAGGAGCTATACAAAAGTATATGAAACTAGCTTAACTCGGCTTCCAATTCACAGTTTCCAAAAGGTATTCACATCCCTGTAAGGAAAACAAAGGCAATGGAGTGAGCTTTCGCCCAATGAGGTACACTCATGCAGATCAGTAAAGTTCACATAAGCACAAAGTTGCTCAGTCCAACGTTTAACAAGTAATCCGAACTAACATTACATTAAATTCAGTAAAAGGATACGGGCGGCTCTCAAGAGCCCTTTTCCTCGCTTGCCGTACTTGATCTCGCCCCGTTGACCCTCCGTCAACGCTTAAAGAAGTAACCAATACCGTAGACCCCACTTTCGCCAATTTCTATCCACCTCACATACCCCTACCGGGCCCGAACTCCATTCAGTTTACAATGGTGATACTTGAGTATACCAGAATCAAGGATCTCATACCCAATGATTCCATAAAACAGTCCCTACGGCTTATCAATCTCCTCGACCATGCCCTTGCTGGCTCGAGTCAATTGACTGCCAATAGGGTTGAGCTCAGAGTAAACAGTAAGAGTCGTTGGATACATGTCCAAACGACACCAATTCAAGTATATTCAAAGACATTCACTTGATACAGTAACAATCACATAAGCTAGTCACATAAGCCATTGAGTGTAAGAGTGATAAAGTACACCCTTAATTCAACCAGGCTCATCAATACACACAAGCATCCAAGCCATAGATTTCAAGTATAGCGGAGCAATGAAGTAACAAGTATGTGAGTAATACACTCACCAATCAAGCAAGGAAAAGATTTCACAGAGTGCGGTCCAACGAGCGCCTAGCGTCACCGGCACGCCCTAAACCATACAAGTAAACACAATGAGACCCGAATACGAGTCATAAACCGATTCTACATACTACTATAATAAGACCAAATTGAACGTATAAGTGCAAAATCAACTAGGGCATGTGCGGAAATAAAGTTTAGGTTGGAAAACAAAAAGGCAGATTTGCTGTTGCTTAGCGGAATTAACACAACTGAAGCTACACTTGTCGGATTGAGGTACAATATACACCGTTTCGAAGCTAAGAGAAAGAGATACAATGTTAAAGAAGGCCACTCAGTCCAGTTTGTAGTGTAACTAGGTCAAAATTTCACTGTACCAAACCAGAATCGCACAAACAGGTTAGCTAACCGCATTCTGGTTAAATGACCATAACTCAGGCTACCGATGTCCAAATGAGGCGATTCCAGGGGAGTTAGAAAGCTAAGACACCAGGATATATTTCTTAAGAAGACATTGACAACCAAATCAGTAGTATTCCCGCTCAACTAACCAATTACAGAAGCAGATTATCAGTTTCGGACAGAAACAGGGTAGCAGGGGAATTTTGGTCTTTTCACAGGATACGTTGCTCCGATTGGGTTGAAATTTTGGAGAAATCTATAAAACATCATTTTCTACGACTTTCATGTTTTAATCTAAGGCTAATTCAGCCTCTAACCTAGTCTAATAGTACCGGACAGAACAGGGCTAATAGAAACCCTAATCTGGAATTTTTGCTTCAAACCAGAAATTTTCCACTAATCACTACAATTATCATACCAAAGCTTTATTCTAACCCATACTAGACCATCATACATGGCCAATTAACATTAAACATAGAAAAACAGAAAAATTATGCATAAAATAAAAAATTCATCAAACACCACCAAAAGTCATGAAAACCTCCACAAAATCACCTAACTAACCTTCACAAGTCATGAATTCATCATTATCAAAGCCAAAGATGGAATTTCTTGACTACTCACCTTGAAATCCCAAGAGAGGAAGCAACTTTACACCACTATCTTTCAACCCACTTCACCTAGTACTTCCCTACCACCTAGCTAAGGATTTTTATTAGTGATTTGAAGTTTTATTAGTTAAGTTGTGAGATTGAGCAAGATTGAGTAGAAGAAATTTGATAGCTTTTCTTTCTTTTGCTCTTCAAGAAGCTCGGCCAAGAGAGGGAAAAATAAGAGGATTTTTTGACCAATTTTTGGTATTTCTTTGGTAAAGGTGGTAAGATGGTCTTATGGTCAAATTCCAAGTCCAATAGCAAAGTGACATTTGTCCCTCTCTTTAATGCTAGGTTATCCTTTTGTCTCTCCACTCTCATCCATATAACAACCTCTAATTATCTCTTAACACCTAGTAAATTAATCCCAGTATCCCAAACTGAACCTAATTGGCCGAATTTTACCGAACTTTCCGCACTAGCGGGTCCCACGTCCGATATACACTCTTAATTTCTCAAAACCTAACCGATACTAGAAAAATAATCTAAAACCTATACTTACTCATAAAAATTATCTAGAAAATTTTCCTACCAAAGAAAATGTAGAAAAGACGTGCAATTAAATAAAATAAAACCTAGAAAATAAGAAAATTCACGGCTCTCACAACCCCTCCCACGTTCTGGCTCTAATACCACTTTGCCTAAAAGCTTAAGCTGTTAGGAGAGGCCCAGCAACCGTGCTTATAGGTTTAGGGGAGTAGTCACATGAGTCCTACTACTCACACGCTTATTGGGCGCTAGAGAGATTCGATCCCCAGACCTTTACAACTCCCACCATCGACAATCAAACTACACACTTTGCCATTGACAAGACATCATGTATAGAAGATGTCCTCTCATTGCACATCCTCCTCAATGCATTGTGTATTTAGTGCCATCCTAGTTACCAATCCTAACCCTACGGGTTGATCAATAGGGACCTCTTCACCTAATTCATCACCATCATCCTCTATCAATAGTGGCATTCCCTCATATTCCTTTTCATCATCCGTGACAATCTCGCCACTAGGTAAGATGACCATAGCTCATAGGTTAGGGCATTGACTAGCTATGTGTCCACGCCCTTGGCATTTAAAACATTTATAGTCACGAAGTCGAGGTGTAGATGAATCATGACCGAACTTAGGAGCAAACTTCAAATCTATTTTAGGGAGTTCTTGTCTCGGCCTTGAAGGTGTAGCATTGGTTGGGAGCTTTTCTTCTTTCGTAGTGGTGTAGGTTGGATCATAGGTGAAGTGTAACTTAGTGAATACCGTCCTTGACCCCTCCTCTTCAGCCTCCACTCAATCTTGATAACTTTCTCCACCAAATTGCTACGCTTCACATATTGCTGCAACTCAACAAGCTCAGCTATCTCGGATCTCAATCCATTCAAGAACCTTGCCATAGTTGCTTTCCTATCTTCATTAATGTCAGCCCGCAGCATAGAATAAGTCTTGGGTCAAGGTTTGCAACTTTTGGAATAAGTCTCGATGGTAGTGGCTAGGCACGAACCTCTTCCTCATGATGTGTTTAAATTCTACCAATGTACTAACAGCTGGCTCGCCACATCTTCTCCTACTAGTCGATAGTTGATCCTACCACACAATGGCGTAATCGGTGAATTCCACAATGATGAGCTTAACTTTCTGCTCCTCAGAATATGTATTGCAATCAAACACCAATTCAATCCTTCTTTCCCACTCAAGATACGCATCTAGATCGGATTTGCCTTGGAAAGATGGAATCTTCATTTTGATGCCCTTTATAGCATCTCTAGCTGGTCTAGTGTTTCTTCTTGGGTGCCTTTGTTGAAAGTCATCCTTGGAGTTAGAGTCACTAAACTCGTTGGAGTTATGTCCTCCACGGTTTCTACTACCTCCACAGCTGTCTTTGAAGCTTCCATGAGATTTTTTCAATCTATTCATCCATTCAAGAAGGGACTCCATTGTCATGGTCATTCACTGATGAAAATCTCCAATTAGAGCTTCAATTTGGAATGTAGAGTCAACTGCTAGAAGTTCTCCTTCACAAGACATGGCTTAGTTATACTTGCAAGAAAGGTTAGTAGAAATAGAGAAATTTGCCTCACACACTTCCTTACGTATTTTACTCTTACGCTCGTGTATCACACAAGTGTAAGAATCTCTCTAATAAGCTCACCAATTCCCTCAATGGCACTCGAGTAATTCCCTTGAAGAAGTTAGAATCTCTCAAGAGTGTTTCAAATCAACTGACCAATTGAAAATCTCGTAGATGCAATAAATTTGTAAGGAATGTAATGAAGATTTAAGACTCAAGAGGCCTCTAATTTATACTGGAAATTACAGACAACAAGGACAGAAATATGGCTGGAAATTTGAGGTGTTATGAAGGATTATATTGACCCAAAAAACACTAAGAACATGCTGAAAATTTCCAGATTTATGGCTGAGATACTGCACCAGAATTTGGAAGTTTGTCAACTTGATTCAAGACTCAATTTAGGAAAATAACGGATCAATCAAGAACTAAGGCTGATTCGGATTCCTTTTGGACTATTTAGACACGATTTGCAACCTGGAAAAAGACTCAAAAACACAAATTTATAATGCTGGACAGATTATAAAACTTGGCTAAACAAGAAACAAAAACGGCAGAAATATTTGGAACCTAGAAGATCCTTCTACCCGATTCTTTGTAGCTGGAATTTGGAAACTGGTTTGAGGAAGCCTTGGGACTCACATTTTGGAAAGCTGGATGTGGTTTCAAGGCTTTCCTAAGTGCAAGGTTGTGTGGCAAAACCAGATTGATCAAGGAGTTAGGTGACCAGCATTTGGTAACTCTCTCAGTCAACTTGGTTTCCTATTTGCGAGCGATTCTTGATTCTTGATCCGTTTCTTTTTTTTTGTTTCTTCCTTGTATCTTTTTTTTTCTTTCTTTACGAATCAGTGTGAGGACCTGAAAATTTTCTTATTTTACCTTATTTTACTGGCTTATTTAATTATATATTCACCCATTTTCCCCGAATAATTTATTTCAACCATTTTAAATCCATTTACATGGAACGATGTCTTACTCATATTTTTAAAACGTCTTGTTAGCAAAATTAATTTTCTGCGACTCGTTTAGTAAAGGAATAGCGAATACACGTTTTTTGAGGCAATATTCGATCCGAGAGTGCAATTATCTTGGAGAATAAAGGATGATCAATAGTAGACTAAGAAAAGTTAATCGAGGGATTAGATGTGAGTTAGTTAAAATTAACCTTTTATCGCGCGTGCGTCGATAGTTTCTCGGAAGTCGCACTACGCAATTAATTAAAGATTTGAGAAATTAATAGTAGACTCGTAAGAGTGAGTAATTACAGTGTTAAAGGAGTTACATTGGAGGATTAGTGCATGAGTGTACCAAACAAGAGAGAAAGTGGTAGTACACAACCCTATTCAAGACACTATTTGAAGTTGACTTTTTGCACCCAACTTAAAGCAACTTTCCCTCCAATCTTTCCTCTCAAGCTAAACACTCAAACCCTCATCTTTCTCCTCTCCATTCAGCTGACCAGCCAAGAAAGAAAAGAAAGAAAATCTCCATTTCCTTTAGCTTCCATTTTGTCTACAAATCATCATCCAACTTTCTAGTTTCTTGGAGATTCATCCTAGCTTGGAGCAAGAAGCATCTTGTGGACTTTTTGGGTGAAATATTCTGATTTCATCTAGGGTTTGAAGAGGTAACTTTCATCTCCTTTGATCTTTCCAATTTCTTTAAGATTGAAGGTTAATCTTCATGGGTTTACAACCCTAAGCAAGAAAATAGGTTAGAGGACTTGAGGAAATCATTTACCTTGATTTAATCTCTAGGCTAGCGGTCTTGAGGAGGCTTGTAGGTAGCTGCCTTGAGGATATGTTGCTTGGTTAATGTTGTTTGTGTAATGAATAAAAGGATTACGGTTAGAAAATGGAGAGAAAGTTGGAAAATTTTGGAGTTTGAGCTGGCCGAAAATTCTGTCCCTGTTGTGCAGTCTTTATTTAGAAATTTTGATGCTTGGATGACTGTGAAATTGATGGATATGTGTTGCATATTGTGTGCACAAAGTCCCTTTCAAAAATCGTTTCATTTGGTTGCATAAAACTTGAGTTTTGGCAAGGTTCAAATCTGGAAATCGTATAACAGGGGTACTCGGACAGTGCTCCTTTATCCGAATATAACTTTTTGTATAAAAGTCAAAATTGAGTGCTGTTAGTGGCATTCATAACTAGACATTCGTAGCTTTCCAATGGTATAAAAATCTCCTACTGGTTCATTTTGAGTGAACCGCAGTGAGTCGACAAAGTTGGCTATTCTGTTTTGACTGTTCATACGAATGAATCTGGAAGCTACGTTTTGTGGCTTGAATTTGTCCCATTTGTGAAAAGATTTTGAAAATGATGTCTCCGATAAATTGTAGCCTTTGGAACCTAGTTTCCAATGCCACCAACCATTTTCAATTTGAGTTTGTATAGAGTTAGATATGGTTTGATTTCGAAAGTGTGACAAAGCTGGGAAACTGGAAGTTTTTCCTTTCATGCTGACTGAATGGTCAAACCTGTTTGGGGAGGTTATATTTCAAAAATTTTAGTGTCAATTGCTCATCAATTTCTTATTAAATGTTTCTGGAACTTTTGTTTCAAAATTTGAGTGAATTGGGGCTGGTTGTGTTGGACAAAACGTTTGAAAAAGAAAGAGAACTACAGTTAGCAGATTAGCCTTGAAACTTTTCCCAAACTTTGGTCATTTCGTTAACTGCCTTCCCATGCAAATTTTTACCTAAATTTTGGTAGAGTAGTAGTCCATATATGGAAGTTTAAGTGTACCAAATTTGGTATGATTTCAATACCATTTCAATATCCAAATGATGCTCCAAATATTGCTCTTCAAATCTGGAAATTCACTGATCAGATTACAAAAACCAACCGACTTCCAACTGTTATATCTTGTTGCTCAAAACTTTGAATTTAGTTCTGCTTGTTGTGTTTGAAACTTTGTATGGAAATCTTATTGTGTTACAAATTTCAAATGCTGATTCATTTTCTGTGAATTTTTCTGAATTTCCAAATATCGCCGAAAACCAAGACTGGTTCTATCTTGCTTGTTTAAATCAGCAACTTTGAGCTGAATTATGAATGCTTTCTAGTTGGAGTCTTGGAAAAGTGTCTTCCAGTAATTTCTAGTACTTTGAACCTAGTTTCCAAAGGTATAAATTTTTCTATTTTTGGACATGCCAAACTCAAGATCTGATTTTCCAAAGATCGTCGGACAAAACCGAAATTTTCCGATTTCTTAGGAAATGAGTTTTTGAGAACTTTCATTGTCTTTCGATATGATTGTCCATTTTAAACTCAATTTCATGGAGGATGCAAGTTTCTCTTGTGACCTTAAATCCTCACATTTGAATCTCGATTTTCGAGATATTAAAGCTCTTTTAAGACATTGTCTTAGTATTAAACAAGTGTACATTCTTCCTTGTTTGGCAAGGAGTTTGTAAGTATTTGTGGGTGATAGTTAATTGTTATTTCTTCAGGCACTCAAGAGGATCTTGAAGAGAATCTCGGAGCCGACCACTAAAGTTCTTTTTGCACTTACTCACTTATTTTGAATTGATGAGTGTCAAGTACATGATTTGTTGTTAAGTACGTGAATTGCTTCTTGACAATTATGTGATTTAGAATCGTCGAGACGAGTGTGTACTTTATCGCACCCATTCTCTTTCAAATAAAATTATAATCGAATTTTGGTATGTGAATCGATATTCGACTTGTGTTAAGTGTTGCTGTTGTGAATCGTATTTAAAATCGTCGATTGGAGCGTTGTCTCATCGACTCATATTTATATTCGGGGGACGCCCAAACTCGTTGGCTAACTTTGCGAATCGAGCCAGCATGGGCTTGGTCGAAGAGCCTAGTAAACCATAAGCAAATACGAAACTTGATCTATTGGAGAGATTTTGCTTGGCATACTCGCGTAGTATTGCCACGATATACTCGAGTAATATCAAAATCTTGATGAGCGGGCCCGGTAAGGGGGTGTAACGGTGATGGGAATCTGGGGAAAGTGGAGATCCTACGGATTTGATACTTACTTGGTTAAGGGAGTGTCAACATGGAATTTGATCAAGACCTTGACCTTTCTACGTGGAATTTAGCTCCTGAGAGCTACAGTATCATTGAATTAGTTCTGCTTACTTTTCCTACTTGAAATGTTAATTACTCAAAATTTATGGTCTTACTTACTGTATAAATGTTGTTGTTACTTGGACTATGTGGTTGCATGTGTGTTTTCTTGGCTTCACTGAGCGTTCGCTCACCCCATTAGTTTGTTTTCCTTAACAGGAGCTCGGATTGGAAAGAATTTTGGGAAAGCCGACTTGTGTACTTTTGATTAGACTTTTGGGATGTATTTGACTAGTCGACTCATAGTGGTTGTATTTTGGGAGAATTGATGTAATTTTGAGAACTTGTGATGTAAGACTTGAAAGTTTATTAAGGGAAAGACTTTTCCTTACTTTCACTTTTATTTATTGGTTGTGAAATTTTAAGTTTGGAATTGACTCGTATCAAGTCCAGGCGAAAGTTGAGCAGGTGTTCCGCAGATACCCTTGGGTTCGCCCTTGGGCGAAGTGGGGGCGTCACAATCAGACTCTCTCTTTTGTTTTGTTTTGTTCAAGCTTGCTTAATCAAAACACAACAGCCGCAAGATATTTCAGGAAGATGAACTAGGGTAAGATTTGGAAAGTTTTTGTTTTCAAGATCTCAAGAACCCAACTAATACCACAAGAACTTCAAGTTTTATTTCTGGAATTTAGTCACGAAAACCCAAGAAATTCAAGATTTTTCCCAGATTTCAAGAGCTTCAAATGATTCCCAAGAAAAACAAGTAAGGTAGCCACGAGTTCAACAAGAAAATGAGTAACAGCCATGGATTTTCCCAGCAAGGTAACGACTAGATTTTTTTTGACTCTAAATGACTTCAAGACTCAAGAATCAAGACAACAAGACACCTACAATACCAAGAAACATGATGCAACAAGAATGGAAGTTCGGACAGCCAAGAGAATACACGAACAGCAAGCAAAAGACGTGAACAGCGAGGAATAGCAAGAAACCCTAACAACTCAATTTTTTTTGACACACAAATCCGAATTGGAAAACAAGAAAAACCTGACTCATGTACAAAAAAAGGATATAACTTGGTATTTGTCAACCAGCTCTGATGCTAGATGATACGAACCCCATCGAAGACGAAACCTATATTTCACAAGCCCTGAATCTAGACGATTAAGGCAGCGGAAAACTTGGCCCTAATTAATCCTAGAAGTCACGAACATATTGATATAATCTCAACCTATAACTAATCAAATTAACGAACCAAAGTTGCAAGGTGGAAGGTGCCACAATTCAACGTGGTCTTGAATTGATAAGCCTAAAACTTGAACACTCAAGAAACTCTAAAGTATTCAAGAGGATGCTTCTAAGAAGCCTAGAGAGAACTCTCTCTTCACACCTATAGATGGCTAGAAAATATCACTCATATTCATCTTAATTAATAGAACGTTATGGCTGAAGGTAATTTTTAACCTTCTACAAGACACAAGATTCTGAATCAAATTTGGAAACAAATAACTAATTACCTAAAACCCTAATCGGCTGGACTTAAGGTCACAAGACCTTGACCGTTTATTCCACTAAATAAAGACTCAATTAACACTTAAACCAACCCAATTTAACCACTAACAATGCTGGAAAATTTATTAAACAAACATCTAAGCATTAAACATAAAAAACAGCTGGGAGAATGCATCCTTGTACTCTTTCTTCGGCTTCAATCTCTACTTGAACTCATGTAGATCCTAGGATTGCATCAAGAAGAACAAGAAAAACCAGTTTTCAGCGGGACCAACATCAGGTCCGCCAGAAACTAGACATTTTCTCGGCCAAGTGGCCATAATCTCGTCGAAAAAAAATCTTCCAAGAGCATTTAAAATCGACTTTTGACACAAGCATGATCCTTTCAAATCGTGACCTCATCCAAATCATCAAACAAGATCTCCAAACATTATAAATCATGCAAAAATAAGATTCAAAGTTCATAAACTTAAACTTTTATGTGACCCATTTAGATCTCATGCCAACATCGAATCAACAATGGGAAAGGGATAATAGTTACCATTGATGCTTGTTGAAGTTGAGTAAACATGGGGAATCTCAAGAAAATGCACCCAAATTCCTGAAACAAAGCAAACAAGCTCCTTCAAGTGCGGATGAAGCTCCTTCAAGTGCGGATGAACCGATGACTTCCAGCCTTGATTCGAAGGATCTAGAGACGTTTTTTCTAAAAATTTTCAAAATGAAAGTTGTTCCCTAAGGATCATAGATTGTGTAGTGTGACGCCCCGAAAAGTATGAGTGTGAGAACCCGGAAATTTTCTAATTTTCTAGGGTTTATTTTTTTTAATCGCCCGCCTTTTCTACATTTTCTTTATTAGAAAAATTTCCCAGATAAAGTTTATGAGCAAAGATAGTTTTAAAATGATTTTTCTAGTATCGGTTAGTTTTTGAGAAATTAAGAGCGTAATTTTGAACGTGGGACCCGCTAGTGCGGTAAATGCATTTATATTTTGACAACTTGTTGGCATTTTGTATTAAGTGATATTATTTTACAAGGTGTTAAGATATTTGTATTGGAGAGACAAAAAGATAAGTTTTAAATCAAAAGGTGACAAGTGTCACCATCCTATTCACTATTGGACTTTTGACCATCTTACCTTAACTTTACTAAAACCAAAATTTGACCAAAAATCAGGCCATTTCTTCCTTCTCATGGCTGAAACTTGGAGAGCAAGAGAGAGAGAAAAACCTTCATCTTTCACTCCAATTTCTTACTTCAATCTTGAGTTTTAACCGATGGAATTGCAAATCACTCCATAAAAGTTGGTTACTAAGGAGATTCCAAGGTCTTGGTGGAGTTATTTTGGAGAAGGAACCACTAAGCTACTATCTTTTGTGAGGTATCAAGGTATGGTGTGTAAAGATTCATTGTTTGTTTCCAATAATGGTGAATTAGTGACTTGTGATGGCTAAAGAGATGGTTTGATGGATTATATTTTGAGTTGTGGTTGAATTGATGAACTTTTATAAGTTTTGGGGATTTTTCTGTTTTAATATGAACATGGTTGTGTGGTTATATATGATGATTGGAAATGATGTTTAAGGACTCTATGAGGTGGAAAAAGTGGTCAATTGCAATCAATTTCTGTTTTGGAAGAAATTTCAGAAAATTAGGTTTTGTGAAGGAACATTCTGCCCGAATTTATAGATCATATATAGAGGCCGAATTGGCCTTGGCTTAAAACAGGAAAGTTGTAGGGAATGACATTTTAGATGTTCCTGCAAAATTTCAGGTCAATCGGAGCAGCGTAGCTTGTGAAAATTCGAAATTACCATTGCTGTTCTGGTTTTACCCGAATGTAAGAAATGTGCCGGTAATTGGTTGTTGTGGCTGGAATTGCTTCCGAATTGGTTGTTGAGGCCTTCTGATGAAATTTATCCCTGTTTATTAACTTTCAGCTGGTTTTGGAATTTCTGGATTTGGACTTGGATAGCCTGCTTTATGATGTTTCCGCTAGAATGTGTTCTGTGAATCTGTTTTTGTGATTCTGGTATGGTATCTTGCATTTTTGATCTGGTTACACTCGAAACTGGGTTGAGTGACCTTCTGGAATATTGTATCCCTGTCTCTTAGCTTCGAAACGGTGGGTCTTTCACCTTCATCCGACAATCGTACCGCCTTTGGTACCATTACCGCAAAATGACGTCAAAACTGTTTTTCTGGTTTTGAGCTTAACTTTCATTTCCGGACTTTTCCCTAGCTTGACTTGTACTAGTACTACTTGGAACTTGCTGAATGGCTATTGGATGAACTTGTTGTTGTGTGTGTACCTTTGGGTTGGAATGAGGAAATAATGAAGCCATGATGGCTGGAAAAGTTAGCAAATTCAGGGGAAGTGCTGTCCGAACTTTGAAAGGACTTGTTTGCATTGAGTTTGTGATCTAAGACTTGGATTTGAGCAAGGCAATGATATATGATGGATGGTTTCTGAGCCGTGGAGGTGAGTGACCTCAAACTATTTCTAAAGTTATTTATGAACCGTTTCCTGCATTAATTACTTTTGAACTGTTTCTAAAGTTACTTTTGAACTGTTTTCTTGCATATCATGCGTGCTTACATGTGAGTGTTCCTTGGTTGTTATATTTCCTTGACTTATTGGCTTGTTATTATGGATTGATAATGTGTTAAGTGCTTTCAATGATTGTTAAAACGAGTTTTCTAGGCGAGTGTGTACTTTATCGCACTCGACCTAAATAAATGTGAAATTTTCAATGATTAATGATTAAATGCTAGTTGCGCATGAATGTATGCCGTTTGGCTGAACTGGGCCCTGCCCTTCGTTACCGATCGACTCGAGCCAGAAGCGGACTCGGTCGGGCGATATGGTGACCCTGGGTGAATTTGGTATACTCGAGTATTACCTTTGTAGTCCGGCTACGTCCGGATGGGTGGAGTCCGGCTACGTCCGGAAAGGGGATGAACGAATAAAAGGATGAACGAGGGATTCTACTTACAAAAAAATGAAATTTTCAAATGATTGGAGGAATAAGGGGAAATGACAAGAGAACGAATGTATCCTTTTCATGAATGTTACTATCGCTTTCCATTGTACATGTTTCCTGAATTATTGATAATCCATATTTAATGTTTTGTAAATGTTGTAATTGTTTCTGGACTTATCATTTGATTTATGCCTCATTGAAATGAACTATTGTTAAACCGATTGATTACTGATTTTTCTGGTTACTCGCTGAGCTTCTAGCTCACCCCAAAACTATTTTATTCCCCTCCACAGGGCTCGTGGCGAAGGAAGGCTTGTTGTGCTTATTCATGTGGCTGGATAGCATATATCTTGTACAGTTTGGATTTGGAATCATTTTATGTATAGTTGGGAATCGTTTCCGCTTCGCTTATGACATGTAATTATTGGAGAATTTGATGTAATATTTGAGTTTTATCTTGTAATCTGTTTGAGGAATGTAGTGAACGACTGAGTCCCGGCGAGAGCCGGGGCAGGCGGCCCGCCGAACCCTCTGGTTCGCCTTAGGGGGAGGTGGGGCTGTCACAGTTGGTATCAGAGCCAGGTTGCCGACGGTTGGGACTCTACGTCCTTTTACTGGAAAAGCCCCGAGCCTCTCGTTCGTGAAGAGTCACGAAGCGAAACTCTCCGTAGGGGATGCCCGCGTGCGGGTGGCAAGCTGATAGGTACCCCGTGATGTGACCCTGAGCACTGTCACAGTTGGTATGCAACAGAGGCTTAGGCTTTCAGATCTCTGTAGTGTATCCTAGGCTTAGAAGTTTAGGATGCCGGACTGTGGGTTTGATTTGACTTCTTGAGAGATTTTGCGGGATGTCTCTCGACTTGAATTGGTTACAAGATGGAATGTCGAGGACGACATTCTTTTTAAGTGAGGGGAGATTGTGCGCCCCGAAAAGTATGAGTGTGAGAACCCGGAAATTTTAATAAATTTTCTAGGTTTAGTTTTTTTAATCGCCCCGCTTTTCTACATTTTTCCTTTTTTAGAAAAATTCCCAGATAAAGTTTATGAGCAAAGATAGTTTTTAAATGATTTTTTCTAGTATCGGTTAGTTTTTGAGAAATTAAGAGCGTATATTTTGAACGCGTGGGACCCCGCTAGTGCGGTAAATGCCATTTATTTTTTACTAACTTGTTGGCATTTTGTATTAAGTGATATATTTTAACAAGGGTTAAGTATTTGTATTGGAGAGACAAAAAGATAAGTTTAAAATCAATAAGGTGACAAGTGTCACCATCCTATTCACTAATTGACTTTTGACCATCTACTTACGTAACTTTACTAAAACACCAAAAATTTTTTTTGACCAAAAAATCAAGCCATTTCTTCCTTCTCATCGGCTGAAACTTGGAGAGCCAAGAAGAGAGAGAAAACCTTCCATCTTTCACTCAATTTCTTACTTTCACATCTTGAGTTTTAACCGATGAATTCGCAAATCACTCCATAAAAGTTGGTTTACTAAGGAGATTCGCAAGGTCTTGGTGGAGTTATTTTGGAGAGAGGAACACTTAAGGTACTATCTTTTGTGAGTATCAGGTATGGTGTGTAAAGATTCCCATATGTTTGTTTGCCATAATGGTGAATTAGTGACTTGTGATGCGCTAAAGAGATTGGTTTGATGATTATAATTTTGAGTTGTGTTTGAATTGATGAACTTTTATAAGTTTTGGGGATTTTTCTGTTTTAATATGAACATGGTTGTGTGGTTATATATGATGATTGGAAATGATGTTTAAGGACTCTATGAGGTGGAAAAAGTGGTCAATTGCAATCAATTTCTGTTTTGGAAGAAATTTCAGAAAATTAGGTTTTGTGAAGGAACATTCTGCCCGAATTTATAGATCATATATAGAGGCCGAATTGGCCTTGGCTTAAAACATGAAAGTTGTAGGGAATGACATTTTAGAGGTTCCTGAAAAATTTCAGGTCAATCGGAGAAGCGTAGCTTGTGAAAATTCGAAATTACCATTGCTGTTCTGGTTTTACCCGAATGTAAGAATTGTGCCGGTAATTGGTTGTTGTGGCTGGAATTGCTTCCGAATTGGTTGTTGAGGCCTTCTGATGAAATTTAGCCCTATTTATTAACTTTCAGCTGGTGTTGGAATTTCTGGATTTGGACTTGGATAGCCTGCTTTATGATGTTTCCGCTAGAATGTGTTCTGTGAATCTGTTTTTGTGATTCTGGTATGGTATCTTGCATTTTTGACCTGGTTACACTCGAAACTGGGTTGAGTGACCTTCTGGAATATTGTATCCCTGTCTCTTAGCTTCGAAACGGTGGGTCTTTCACCTTCATCTGACAATCGTACCGCCTTTGGTACCATTACCGCAAAAAGCTTAACTTTCATTTCCGGACTTTTCCCTAGCTTGACTTGTACTAGTACTACTTGGAGCTTGCTGAATGGCTATTGGATGAACTTGTTGTTGTGTGTGTACCTTTGGGTTGGAATGAGGAAATAATGAAGCCAATGATGGCTGGAAAAGTTAGCAAATTCAGGGGAAGTGCTGTCCGAACTTTGAAAGGACTTGTTTGCATTGAGTTTGTGATCTAAGACTTGGATTTGAGCAAGGCAATGATATATGATGGATGGTTTCTGAGCCGTGGAGGTGAGTGACCTCAAACTATTTCCTAAAGTTATTTATGAACCGTTTCCTGCATTAATTAACTTTTGAACTGTTTCTAAAGTTACTTTTGAACTGTTTTCTTGCATATCATGCGTGCTTACATGTGAGTGTTCCTTGGTTGTTATATTTCCTTGACTTATTGGCTTGTTATTATGGATTGATAATGTGTTAAGTGCTTTCAATGATTGTTAAAACGAGTTTTCTAGGCGAGTGTGTACTTTATCGCACTCGACCTAAATAAATGTGAAATTTTCAATGATTAATGATTAAATGCTAGTTGCGCATGAATGTAAGCCGTTTGGCTGAACTGGGCCCTGCCCTTCGTTACCGATCGACTCGAGCCAGAAGCGGACTCGGTCGGGCGATATGGTGACCCTGGGTGAATTTGGTATACTCGAGTATTACCTTTGTAGTCCGGCTACGTCCGGATGGGTGGAGTCCGGCTACGTCCGGAAAGGGGATGAACGAATAAAAGGATGAACGAGGGATTCTACTTACAAAAAAATGAAATTTTCAAATGATTGGAGGAATAAGGGGAAATGACAAGAGAACGAATGTATCCTTTTCATGAATGTTACTATCGCTTTCCATTGTACATGTGTCCTGAATTATTGATAATCCATATTTAATGTTTTGTAAATGTTGTAATTGTTTCTGGACTTATCATTTGATTTATGCCTCATTGAAATGAACTATTGTTAAACCGATTGATTACTGATTTTTCTGGTTACTCGCTGAGCTTCTAGCTCACCCCAAAACTATTTTATTCCCCTCCACAGGGCTCGTGGCGAAGGAAGGCTTGTTGTGCTTATTCATGTGGCTGGATAGCATATATCTTGTACAGTTTGGATTTGGAATCATTTTATGTATTGTTGGGAATCGTTTCCGCTTCGCTTATGACATGTAATTATTGGAGAATTTGATGTAATATTTGAGTTTTATCTTGTAATCTGTTTGAGGAATGTAGTGAACGACTGAGTCCCGGCGAGAGCCGGGCAGGCGGCCCGCCGAACCCTCTGGTTCGCCTTAGGGGGAGGTGGGGCTGTCACAGTTGGTATCAGAGCCAGGTTGCCGACGGTTGGGACTCTACGTCCTTTTACTGGAAAAGCCCCGAGCCTCTCGTTCGTGAAGAGTCACGAAGCGAAACTCTCCGTAGGGGATGCCCGCGTGCGGGTGGCAAGCTGATAGGTACCCCGTGATGTGACCCTGAGAACTGTCACAGTTGGTATCAGAGCTTAGGCTTCAGATCTCTGTAGTGTATCCTAGGCTTGAAGTTTAGGATGCCGGACTGTGGGTTTGATTTGACTCTTGAGAGATTTTTGCGGGATGTCTCGACTTGATTGGTACAGATGGAATGTCGAGGACGACATTCTTTTAAGGAGGGGAGATTGTGACGCCCCGAAAAGTATGAGTGTGAGAACCCGGAAATTTTCTAATTTTCTAGGGTTTATTTTTTTTAATCGCCCGCCTTTTCTACATTTTCTTTATTAGAAAAATTCCCCAGATAAAGTTTATGAGCAAAGATAGTTTTAAAATGATTTTTCTAGTATCGGTTAGTTTTTGAGAAATTAAGAGCGTAATTTTGAACGTGGGACCCGCTAGTGCGGTAAATGCATTATATTTTTGACAACTTGTTGGCATTTTGTATTAAGTGATATTATTTTACAAGGTGTTAAGATATTTGTATTGGAGAGACAAAAAGATAAGTTTTAAATCAAAAGGTGACAAGTGTCACCATCCTATTCACTATTGGACTTTTGACCATCTTACCTTAACTTTACTAAAACCAAAATTTGACCAAAAATCAAGCCATTTCTTCCTTCTCATGGCTGAAACTTGGAGAGCAAGAGAGAGAGAAAAACCTTCATCTTTCACTCCAATTTCTTACTTCAATCTTGAGTTTTAACCGATGGAATTGCAAATCACTCCATAAAAGTTGGTTACTAAGGAGATTCCAAGGTCTTGGTGGAGTTATTTTGGAGAAGGAACCACTAAGCTACTATCTTTTGTGAGGTATCAAGGTATGGTGTGTAAAGATTCATTGTTTGTTTCCAATAATGGTGAATTAGTGACTTGTGATGGCTAAAGAGATGGTTTGATGGATTATATTTTGAGTTGTGGTTGAATTGATGAACTTTTATAATTTTTGGGGATTTTTCTGTTTTAATATGAACATGGTTGTGTGGTTATATATGATGATTGGAAATGATGTTTAAGGACTCTATGAGGTGGAAAAAGTGGTCAATTGCAATCAATTTCTGTTTTGGAAGAAATTTCAGAAAATTAGGTTTTGTGAAGGAACATTCTGCCCGAATTTATAGATCATATATAGAGGCCGAATTGGCCTTGGCTTAAAACATGAAAGTTGTAGGGAATGACATTTTAGATGTTCCTGCAAAATTTCAGGTCAATCGGAGCAGCGTAGCTTGTGAAAATTCGAAATTACCATTGCTGTTATGGTTTTACCCGAATGTAAGAAATGTGCCGGTAATTGGTTGTTGTGGCTGGAATTGCTTCCGAATTGGTTGTTGAGGCCTTCTGATGAAATTTATCCCTGTTTATTAACTTTCAGCTGGTTTTGGAATTTCTGGATTTGGACTTGGATAGCCTGCTTTATGATGTTTCCGCTAGAATGTGTTCTGTGAATCTGTTTTTGTGATTCTGGTATGGTATCTTGCATTTTTGATCTGGTTACACTCGAAACTGGGTTGAGTGACCTTCTGGAATATTGTATCCCTGTCTCTTAGCTTCGAAACGGTGGGTCTTTCACCTTCATCCGACAATCGTACCGCCTTTGGTACCATTACCGCAAAATGACGTCAAAACTGTTTTTCTGGTTTTGAGCTTAACTTTCATTTCCGGACTTTTCCCTAGCTTGACTTGTACTAGTACTACTTGGAACTTGCTGAATGGCTATTGGATGAACTTGTTGTTGTGTGTGTACCTTTGGGTTGGAATGAGGAAATAATGAAGCCATGATGGCTGGAAAAGTTAGCAAATTCAGGGGAAGTGCTGTCCGAACTTTGAAAGGACTTGTTTGCATTGAGTTTGTGATCTAAGACTTGGATTTGAGCAAGGCAATGATATATGATGGATGGTTTCTGAGCCGTGGAGGTGAGTGACCTCAAACTATTTCTAAAGTTATTTATGAACCGTTTCCTGCATTAATTACTTTTGAACTGTTTCTAAAGTTACTTTTGAACTGTTTTCTTGCATATCATGCGTGCTTACATGTGAGTGTCCTTGGTTGTTATATTTCCTTGACTTATTGGCTTGTTATTATGGATTGATAATGTGTTAAGTGCTTTCAATGATTGTTAAAACGAGTTTTCTAGGCGAGTGTGTACTTTATCGCACTCGACCTAAATAAATGTGAAATTTTCAATGATTAATGATTAAATGCTAGTTGCGCATGAATGTATGCCGTTTGGTTGAACTGGGCCCTGCGTTACCGATCGACTCGAGCCAGAAGCGGACTCGGTCGGGCGATATGGTGACCCTAGGTGAATTTGGTATACTCGAGTATTACCTTTGTAGTCCGGCTACGTCCGGATGGGTGGAGTCCGGCTACGTCCGGAAAGGGGATGAACGAATAAAAGGATGAACGAGGGATTCTACTTACAAAAAAATGAAATTTTCAAATGATTGGAGGAATAAGGGGAAATGACAAGAGAACGAATGTATCCTTTTCATGAATGTTACTATCGCTTTCCATTGTACATGTGTCCTGAATTATTGATAATCCATATTTAATGTTTTGTAAATGTTGTAATTGTTTCTGGACTTATCATTTGATTTATGCCTCATTGAAATGAACTATTGTTAAACCGATTGATTACTGATTTTTCTGGTTACTCGCTGAGCTTCTAGCTCACCCCAAAACTATTTTATTCCCCTCCACAGGGCTCGTGGCGAAGGAAGGCTTGTTGTGCTTATTCATGTGGCTGGATAGCATATATCTTGTACAGTTTGGATTTGGAATCATTTTATGTATTGTTGGGAATCGTTTCCGCTTCGCTTATGACATGTAATTATTGGAGAATTTGATGTAATATTTGAGTTTTATCTTGTAATCTGTTTGAGGAATGTAGTGAACGACTGAGTCCCGGCGAGAGCCGGGCAGGCGGCCCGCCGAACCCTCTGGTTTCGCCTTAGGGGGAGGTGGGCCTTCAACAGTTGGTATCAAGCCAGGTTGCCGACGTTGGGACTGCTACGTCCTTTACTGGAAAAGCCCCGAGCCTCTCGTTCGTGAAGAGTCAACGAAGCGAAAACTCTTCCCGTAGGGGAATGCCCCGTGCGGGTTGGCAAGCTGATAGGTATCTCGCCGTCGCGGTACCGTGAATGTGACCCCTAAGAACTGTCACAGTTGGTATCAAGAGCATTAGGCTTTCAGATCTCTGTAGTGTATCCTAGGCTTGAAGTTAGGGATGGCCGGACTGTGGGTTTGATTTGACCTCTTGAGAGATTTTTGCGGGATTGTCCTCGACTTGATTGGTACAAGATGGAATGTCGAGGACGACAAATTCTTTTAAGGAAGGGGAGATTGGTGACGCCACGAAAAGTATGAAGTGTGAGAACCCGGAAAATTTTTAATTTTCTAGGTTTATTTGTTTTAATCGCCGCCTTTTCTACATTTCTTTATTAGAAGAAATTCCAGATAAAGTTTATGAGCCAAAGATAGTTTTTTAAAATGATTTTTTCTAGTATCGGTTAGTTTTGACGAATTAAGACGTAATTTTGAACAGTGGGACCGCTAGTTGCGGTAAAATGCATTATAATTTTTTGACACTTGTTGGCAATTTTGTATTAAGTGATATTAATTTTAACAAGGTGTTTAAGAATATTTGTATTGGAGAGACAAAAGATAAGTTTTAAATCAAAAAGGTGACAAGTGGTCACCATCCTATTTCACTTATTGGACTTTTTGACCATCTTACCTTAACTTTACTAAAACCAAAATTTGACCAAAAAATAAGCCCATTTCTTCCCTTCTCATGGCTGAAACTTGGAGAGCAAGAGAGAAGAAAAACCTTCATCTTCACCTCCCATTTCTTAACTTCAATCTGGAGTTTTAACCGTGGGAATGCAAATCACTCCCATAAAAGTTGTTACTAAGGAAAGATCCAAGGTCTTGGTGGAGTTTATTTTTGGAGAAGGAACCACTAAGCTTACTCATCTTTTGTGAGGTATTCAAAGGTATGGTGTGTAAAGATTCAATTGTTTGTTTCGCAATAATGGTGGAATTAGTGACTTGTGAATGGCTAAAGAGATGGTTTGATGGATTATTTGTGCAGTTGTGTTAATTGATGAACTTTAAGATTTTTGGGGATTTTTTCTGTTTTTAATATGACATGGTTTGTGTGGTTATATAATTGAGATTGGAAATGAATGTTTAAGGACTCTAATTGAGGTGGAAAAAGTGGGTCAAATTGGCAATCAATTTCCTGTTTTAAGGAAGAAATTTTTCAGAAAAATTAGGTTTTGTGAAGGAACATTCTGCCGCGACACTTTATAAGATGCATATATAGAGGCCGAATTGGCCTTGGCTAAAAACATGAAGTTGTAGGGAATGACATTTTAGGATGTTCCTGCAAAAATTTTCAGGTCAATTCGGAGCAGGTATCTTGTGAAAAAATTCGAAAATTACCATTGCTGTTATGGTTTTACCCGAATTGTAAGAAATGTGCCGGTAGATTGGTTTTTGGCTGGAATTGCTTCCGAATTGGTTGTTGAGGCCCTTCTGTGAAATTTAATCGCTGTTTATTAACTTTACAGCTGGTTATTGGAATTTCTGGATTTGGACTTTGGATAGCCTGCTTTTATGAATGGTTTCCGCCTAGAATGTGTTCTGTGAATCTGTTTTTGTTGATTCTGGTAAATGGTATCTTGCATTCTTTGACCTGGTTACACTCGAAACCTGGGTTTGAGTGACCTTCTGGAATATTGTATCCCTGTCTCTTAGCTTCGAAACGGTGGGTCTTTCACCTTCATCCGACAATCGTACCGCCTTTGGTACCATTACCGCAAAATGACGTCAAAACTGTTTTTCTGGTTTTGAGCTTAACTTTCATTTCCGGACTTTTCCCTAGCTTGACTTGTACTAGTACTACTTGGAACTTGCTGAATGGCTATTGGATGAACTTGTTGTTGTGTGTGTACCTTTGGGTTGGAATGAGGAAATAATGAAGCCATGATGGCTGGAAAAGTTAGCAAATTCAGGGGAAGTGCTGTCCGAACTTTGAAAGGACTTGTTTGCATTGAGTTTGTGATCTAAGACTTGGATTTGAGCAAGGCAATGATATATGATGGATGGTTTCTGAGCCGTGGAGGTGAGTGACCTCAAACTATTTCTAAAGTTATTTATGAACCGTTTCCTGCATTAATTACTTTTGAACTGTTTCTAAAGTTACTTTTGAACTGTTTTCTTGCATATCATGCGTGCTTACATGTGAGTGTTCCTTGGTTGTTATATTTCCTTGACTTATTGGCTTGTTATTATGGATTGATAATGTGTTAAGTGCTTTCAATGATTGTTAAAACGAGTTTTCTAGGCGAGTGTGTACTTTATCGCACTCGACCTAAATAAATGTGAAATTTTCAATGATTAATGATTAAATGCTAGTTGCGCATGAATGTAAGCCGTTTGGCTGAACTGGGCCCTGCCCTTCGTTACCGATCGACTCGAGCCAGAAGCGGACTCGGTCGGGCGATATGGTGACCCTAGGTGAATTTGGTATACTCGAGTATTACCTTTGTAGTCCGGCTACGTCCGGATGGGTGGAGTCCGGCTACGTCCGGAAAGGGGATGAACGAATAAAAGGATGAACGAGGGATTCTACTTACAAAAAAATGAAATTTTCAAATGATTGGAGGAATAAGGGGAAATGACAAGAGAACGAATGTATCCTTTTCATGAATGTTACTATCGCTTTCCATTGTACATGTGTCCTGAATTATTGATAATCCATATTTAATGTTTTGTAAATGTTGTAATTGTTTCTGGACTTATCATTTGATTTATGCCTCATTGAAATGAACTATTGTTAAACCGATTGATTACTGATTTTTCTGGTTACTCGCTGAGCTTCTAGCTCACCCCAAAACTATTTTATTCCCCTCCACAGGGCTCGTGGCGAAGGAAGGCTTGTTGTGCTTATTCATGTGGCTGGATAGCATATATCTTGTACAGTTTGGATTTGGAATCATTTTATGTATTGTTGGGAATCGTTTCCGCTTCGCTTATGACATGTAATTATTGGAGAATTTGATGTAATATTTGAGTTTTATCTTGTAATTTGTTTGAGGAATGTAGTGAACGACTGAGTCCCGGCGAGAGCCGGGCAGGCGGCCCGCCGAACCCTCTGGTTCGCCTTAGGGGGAGGTGGGGCTGTCACAGTTGGTATCAGAGCCAGGTTGCCGACGGTTGGGACTCTACGTCCTTTTACTGGAAAAGCCCCGAGCCTCTCGTTCGTGAAGAGTCACGAAGCGAAACTCTCCGTAGGGGATGCCCGCGTGCGGGTGGCAAGCTGATAGGTACCCCGTGATGTGACCCTGAGAACTGTCACAGTTGGTATCAGAGCTTAGGCTTCAGATCTCTGTAGTGTATCCTAGGCTTGAAGTTTAAGGATGCCGGACTGCTGGGTTTGATTTGACTCTTGAGAGATTTTTGCGGGGATGTCTCGACTTCTGATTGGTAACAAGAATGGGAAAATGTCGAGGACCGACATTCTTTTAAGCGAGGGGAGATTGTGACGCCGCGAAAAATGTAATGAGTGTGAGAACCCGGAAATTTTCTAATTTTCTAGGGGTTTACATTTTATTTAATCGCCCGCCTTTTCTACATTTTCTTTATTAGAAAAATTCCCCAGATAAAGTTTATGAGCAAAGATAATTTGAAAATGATTTTTCTAGTATCGGTTAGTTTTTGAGAAATTAAAAGCGTATTTTGAACGTGGGACCCGCAAGTGCGGTAAATGCATTATATTTTTGACAACTTGTTGGAAATTTGTATTAAGTGATATTATTTTACAAAGTGTTAAGCTATTTGTATTGGAAAGACAAAAAGATAAGTTTTAAACCTAAAGGTGACAAGTGTCACCATCCCTATTCACTATTGGACTTTTGACCATCTTACCATTAACTTTCTAACAAAAAATTTTGACCAAAAATCAAGCCATTTCTCCCTTCTCATGGCTGAAACTTGGAGAGCAAGAGAGAAAGAAAAACCTTCATCTTTCACTCCAATTTCTTACTTCAATCTTGAGTTTTAACCGATGGAATTGCAAATCACTCCATAAAAGTTGGTTACTAAGGAGATTCCAAGGTCTTGGTGGAGTTATTTTGGAGAAGGAACCACTAAGCTACTATCTTTTGTGAGGTATCAAGGTATGGTGTGTAAAGATTCATTGTTTGTTTTCAATAATGGTGAATTAGTGACTTGTGATGGCTAAAGAGATGGTTTGATGGATTATATTTTGAGTTGTGGTTGAATTGATGAACTTTTATAATTTTTGGGGATTTTTCTGTTTTAATATGAACATGGTTGTGTGGTTATATATGATGATTGGAAATGATGTTTAAGGACTCTATGAGGTGGAAAAAGTGGTCAATTGCAATCAATTTCTGTTTTGGAAGAAATTTCAGAAAATTAGGTTTTGTGAAGGAACATTCTGGCCGAATTTATAGATCATATATAGAGGCCGAATTGGCCTTG